>NC_064642.1:791749218-792052249 GCF_023864345.2 Schistocerca serialis cubense | reverse complement strand
CCCATTCTTTCTCAGGAGCGAAACTTTGTGTCATGAGATACATCGGTCTAGTGGTATGTATGTCCTCCTGATCCATGTCTAGTTTCTGAAGAGACACTTGCATGAAATGGAGAGAATCCAGGAAGCGGATAGGTATTATTGGTGTACTTCTCTTTGGAAATGAAATGAACTTCTCAGTAGTGTCAGGAATGAAAGTGACCATGTCACCCTTATACCCAGAATCGCCAAAGTGCTAAATTAGGAAGTGGGCATCATACCCTCTCAAACTGTGGAAAAAATAGATGGGTAAGAGCCATAGTAGTTGGTCCTTCAAGTTGCACGCATTGTGAGCTGTGTCGTGGAACTTCCCTGTTATATGACAGTGGTCTCTAAAGTGAGTTTCCACATCTCTATCCAACGACAGCCCAGGTATGACACTCAATTGCCTGCTCGCACAATGCATCATTCTCCTCTATCATGGGGACGTGGCCGCCATACATGTGAACAACTTTCTACGCAAGTTATTCGAGCTTAGGGGGCAACCATCTTGCAGGATAATTTGTTGTGACTAGAGTCATAAGTGTGTACAACTTGATACACAGCCACATATGGTGTGTGCTGTTCTGTGAAGGTTGTGTGGGAGGCAGAGAGTTCCCCTCCACAACACGGCACCTGAGCTAGGAGGCATTCGAAATCCGTGGAAACGATAAAGGGACATCACTCCTGGTGGTTCTTAAAGTTTAAGAACTTTTTATCCTCGATAGGCAATTCCTCATGCACTGGTTCCTGGCTTGAATTTTTAATGATGTACCTTATTAGATACTCTCCTGGTAAACGAATTGAGGAATCTACGCTAAAAATGTAGTTTATATCCATTTTAACTGACTTGAGAAGAAACTAAGTGCAACATATATTCGACCCAGACGTAGTCCTTGGAAACTGGGGCACTTACCACATAGTGTGGAAAAGTTGAGGGGTTCAGCTTCTTTATCCTTTACTAATTTGTTCTGTACGATGTGTTTAGGGTTGTCTTCATCTTCTGGCTCATCAATCCTTACAATGTAAACGTCATTTGAATAATTAGGGTTATGCCTATCTAGTTTTGGAAGTCCTAGAGATTTGTGGGGAATGAGATGCCTTGGAAATAGTTATGCCTGCAAGCATCAGATGTTTTATATGTTCTCGGATTGCATCCACTTTTAAAGTCTTTTAATCACTAGCCAGAACCTATTATGCAAAGCAATGATTATTCTCAAGATTCTGTACATTAATGAATGCTTGTTTTAGTAATACATCTTTCGGAAGTGGGTTGAAACTGGACTTTCCAATAAGTTGCTAAAAGACATGTGTAAATACTGAGATGGAATATACAGGTGATCACATTACTGGGCCTCATTTCCTGCATCTCAGAAAAATGGCTCTGTATGCAATCTCATTAAAAGTTCCTAACCGCTCTGTGATCGACTCACCCCACGATATCACGTCAACAGTCCCTCAAATTTAGATGATGCTCTTCTTCTCAACACCCCTGTCCTCTTTCACGTGTGCATCATTTCTCAGTACAGAACTGCCTTGTACTTAATAATAATAGCAAGATCTCGCGAGTCGTTTGTGTTTCTCTGGAGCTCCCTTTCCAGAACCGCTTCGTAAAAATTAAGGAAAGTGGCAGGATCTTCATAGCCCACATCTGAGTTATCGATCTGCGGAAGTGAGACTCTGTCTCCAGAGGTTCTAGTGATCACTGGGTAGCCCAGTGTGTCCACAGAGGTAACTTGGTGATCTGTAACAGTGTGGACAGATGTGCTGCTGCTGGAACCAACACAATGTCTCAGTAATCTCCGATGATGCTCTCAAGATGGGTCAGTATAAGGAGAGCACTGCCCAAACCTCAGCTGTGATGCCATGCCACAGACTGGCCTGGACGTCAATGGACTGTGCTGCACCGCAGATGTCGATGGACGCAGCTGCTGCAGTTGCTGCTGCTAGTACATCATCGCAGATAATGACAGACGTGGCTGCTGCTGCATGGATGTGTGCAAGTATGTCATAGGCACCAGAGTGGTCAGTTGCTGGTACATTCATGAACCAGGTTGCTACTACATGGCTGGCTGTGGGTATATTCACTGACCGGGGTCCCACTTCACCACCAGCTGCATATACATCCACACACTGGGCTGCTATAAAGCTAGCTGAAGGTACATTCATTGACTTGCTTGCTGCACAACTGTTAGGCTGTATCATCCATGGACTGGGTTGCGTCACCATCACGGGAGGCTGCAGAGTAGGCTGCATCACAGGTGGGCTGCTGGAACATCAGTAAAGATGAAACATTTGCTGCTGCTATGTGTCCAGCTGTGTCTCCATCATAGTTGTTTGGGCAGCTGCAATATTCGTTCCAGCTTGACAAAAAGCAAAGAAGAACATGTCACGTTAATAATCCGTGTCTTCAGGTATGTATGTTGGGCAGAAGAAAAAGAAGAACTACTGTTACTCATATATTCGTTTGTCGATGTCTGGTATGGTGCTTCATGAACCAATGCTGCTCTCAGGCTGTGTCAGGACATTCTCCCATGATTCATCATCATTATCGAGTGCACTTACAAGAAGACAGGAACAAAAAGAAAAACTCCTTGAGTGCTGGCATCATCTCCCATGAGCTCACAGCAGAGAACAGTGTTGGCTCACGTACTCTGGATATCTCCTGCACATCATTATGATCGCCAACGACAGTGCAGCAGTGCAGGGTCGACTGTTATTGGGCTCGGCTGTGGCATACGATCCACTCCCATGGCCTCAAGCTCACTGAAGAATCTTACAACAGATGGAAACGAGAAAGCATAACGTTAGATAGCTACATTATTATTCAAAAACATGGACAGGGAGAAAAAAAGAAAGACTGAGGGAGAGAGAAGAGAGAAAGAGAGAGAGAAACTGGTAACAGCTTTCACATGAATTAGGATTTATGCAGCTGCCATCCTCTGGAATACCAACCTGTCTCAGCAAATGTTTGAGTATGCTGTCACTCAAAGGGCTGGGGGGAGGGAGCAATATGCTGCCATCCACAACAGAAGAAGAAAAAGAAGGAGAAGATGAAATTGCAAGTAATAAAAAGGTAATATGTATATACACACAGGAAAACCACATTAACAGAAATCTCTCCATGTAATTGTTTTGCCAGTGGTCAATCTTGGTCGCTTATTAGCGACACCATCGTCATCAGCAACAACAATACGAGGTTTTATAGCGCTTACAAGGTTCTAGCTGTGAAGGAATAACAGGGGCTATAGTGGGGATGAAAGGAATGCTGGGATGGTTACGGTTGGGAAGCAGTGTTCAGGCTACTCGGTAGGGGGACGAAAGGTATGTTGGGATAGCTAATGAGAAGCACCAGAGGTTGCTCTGAGCAGTGTACTTACAAGTGGAAGGAAGTGACTTCTGTCAGGGATCGGACTTGAATGACGGTGTGCTCCAGAGCTTGGTTCCTGCAAGCGCGGGCGCAGGGAGTAAGTACCTGACTGCTATCGTGCGGTAGCACCCTGTGACGAGAAGAATTGTCTATTCTTCTGACGCTGTGACAGCACTATCAGTCTGGTCCCTTAGGTCGATTCACTCCAGCATGTGCAGCCGTTAGCGAGTCAGTGGTTGTAATTACGTCATTACTTCGCCAACAGTAGCGTGTTCTCCAATCTTCGGCGCTAGCAGCTCTGATTTATACCTCTGTTGACATTTATGTCTAGACGCAGAGGTTTCCAAGCTAAGTCATTACTGTTATTTCAATGAGCCACACAGTTCAGCCTGTAGTGCTTCGTTCTGCTGCCTCTGGGATGGAATGGTACAGCAAAAATATCGTGCTTAGAGTCGTCGTAGATTTCGGCTCATTACAGCATGAAACAAATAGAAAAAACACACATTAGCACACACACACACAAGCTGGTCCTGTCAATAGGTTGCCACTGAATTGCCCTCTCTGTTTATTGATTGGATAGCCACTGAATTGCTATTTATTTATTTAATGGGATAATAATAATTATTAAAAGGTGGTAATTTTATTTAAGCACTGTTTTTACTCTTTCGATTGCTGCTAGTCAGCGATAGTGCAATGCTGCTCGCTTTGGAGAATACACACTTTATAAGAATTATTTGGTCCAGGAAACACTTTTGCGATCACGGTGGCGATTTATGCGGTAGTCCCGTAATTGTACTGATTAAAAGTTATCGTTTCCGAAAGACGCAGGTTCGATTAAAGCGGTGTGCACTTTTGCGCGTATAATGAAAATATTCATAACACGTCGCGCAACAAAAAGAAACATGCGAATCACAACCGTGATCAAACGAAGAAAATATATGATAACATAAATGTTCTTCGCTGTTATTCAGGACAGGCTCAGATTAGACCTTGCAGTTTTTAGTTATAGGAAATCACAAGACGTTACACTTTAGAGATATTTGTTTTGAATAACTTGTATTTACCTTCTCTCTCTCTCTCCTTTTTACAGCCTTTATACCTTCACATCGATTAAGGAACTTTTCCTTCTCTACCGACCAGTACGAGAACAAAATTCAGACTCAACAAAATGTCTTACATCGAATTATTACACGCTTAATCCTTAACAATCATATACAGAGTTTCGTAGTACAAACAATGCTAATTTATTCCGTGCACTAGAAAGTCTTTGATACACTGAGCACAAAAATGAAAATAATAAAACACGTCGCGCAACAAAAAGAAACATGCGAATCACAACCGTGATCAAACGAAGAAAATATATGATAACATAAATGTTCTTCGCTGTTATTCAGGACAGGCTCAGATTAGACCTTGCAGTTTTTAGTTATAGGAAATCACAAGACGTTACACTTTAGAGATATTTGTTTTGAATAACTTGTATTTACCTTCTCTCTCTCTCCTTTTTACAGCCTTTATACCTTCACATCGATTAAGGAACTTTTCCTTCTCTACCGACCAGTACGAGAACAAAATTCAGACTCAACAAAATGTCTTACATCGAATTATTACACGCTTAATCCTTAACAATCATATACAGAGTTTCGTAGTACAAACAATGCTAATTTATTCCGTGCACTAGAAAGTCTTTGATACACTGAGCACAAAAATGAAAATAATAAAATTGTAATTACATTTTTAATATCATGAATACTTCTTTAAATCATGAAAATAAGGTCTGACATCGTCGTAATATTAATTTTCATCGTTGTAGCACTACAAGCCTCGCTCCAGCTGTCCATTAGTGACATACGAACCACTGAGGGCGAACGCTAGTGGTCGATTATCAGGGGTCCGATCATCCGCTAGCCTGTAGCTGTTTCAATGGGCACTCCATAAAGAACAGTCAGTGATGGAAGGTGGCAGCGTCCCGGACACAGTAGTGGAGGTGGCTAGTGGCGGTTCCAAAATAGGCAAGTGAGCAAGCACTCTGACTCCGAGTACGAACAAGCTATAGATATATATTCTTTTAATACGTAGATTGTCAGATAGGACAATGGTGGAAGAGGAGGCTTTGACTGAAACAATTATTTAGGAAAAACACACAGTGCATTAATCATTATTTATTTACAGCTTTCACTGCATAGTCGCAACACAGCCTTCTGAAAAAAATTGTCGTCAGTATGCCTGAAACTCGGCCTGTATTGTTTTCAAGCCAATAGGCATCACCACGCAGTTAGGAATTCCCTCTATGAACTTACACTCCACATTCTTTGACAATTCTGTAGTTTAGCACAGGGAGTATACAGGAATTTACGCACTTTTCCACTTGGTTCATTGTAACATTATTTTTGCTCAATTAGTCAACAAACCCATAGTAAGCAGCTCTCACACACGACTGACAATGACAGTCTTTCTGTGGCGATTTATATTGCACAGTAGAAATAATCCAATTTCAGAACACTCAAATATTTCAAGTAAATATTTGGGCGGTATGAAGTTAACTATCGTAACTTTACATCATAACATTTGAACATTAGTCGGTGTAAGGAAGGCTCACACTCATCTGTTATCTTATTCTTTATATAACCTATCATACTGCTCATGTATTCCCCTTTGTACGATAATAACTGAACTTTGGAATCAACACATTGTGTACCCAGGCCCGCATTTAGTAGTTTAGATCCATACATAGTAATGTTACATATGCTGACAAAGAGTAGTACTCTTGTTGGGGACTTGGCTGCAGTTCTTTGCGCTGCTGCTGCGTCTTCTGTGCTGGTACAGCACAGTTGAAGGAAAATGGCTGCAGTGGCAATATAGTACAGCTGAATGACACCAGATCTGAAAACTCAGGAACCCCATTTGCAGGCTGCTACTGCTGCCGCTGCTGTGGCAGTGTGGTCAGTAATAAGGGGTTGTCCTCATCTAGCAGCTCCGTACCATCAGTTCATGGATCCATTATCCTGCTAAATCGGTAACAAACTGTAGGTATACATTCGAATACATATTAGTTCATAACAATAGTAATAATTATAATTTTGTTATACTCTAATTTCCAAATCTGATGGTCTTATACCTCTCATGCCAGGTGGGTAGGAGAGGGGGTGGCAATGGCTGATGCCTGCTGCTTCTGGCACATCATCATCTTCTCACTATGAAGATCAGACACTGAATGAGGGGGCCTCAGGCATCTGGAGGGTAAGGGTGGAAAGAGCTCAATTGGTCCATTGGGTTCCCCACCATTTTATTGTGCCACCTTTGGCTGAGGAAGATAGGGAGGGGTTTTCCGCCATTTTTATGTCACGACCACTATTGCACAGTTGTCAAGGGTCTGAGGCTTCCCCTAGGTGACTTTGATCAATTCCCAGTGGTTCCCTGGGGGGAGAGGAAGGGGAAGATAGTGGAGGGGTTGTCTAAGGAACCCAAGTGTGTAACCTGACATTTGATGTGTAACCTGACACTGGATGAGGTAAGACTATTATCTCAGCCCGAACTGGTACTGACAAACTACTCACCAACTAATCAAATCCATCCAGACTCCCCCTAGAGGATATTAATATATGGTGTGTTCATCCTTCACCTTTATGATGGCTTGCACTCTGCTGGGATCACTTTCAGTGATGTGTCTAAGGGTCTGTGGAAAAAATGGGAGCCCATTCTTTCTCAAGAGCAGTAATCAGAGGATGCTGGATGCTGGGGTACGGTGCTAAGTCATCCCACAGGTGTTCCATTGGGTTGAGGTCAAGACTCTGTGCAGGCCAGTCCGTTTCATGAATATTATTGGCCACAAACCATTGCCTCACAGATCCTACTCTTTGACAGTGTGCACTGTGATGCTGATATAAAAAATCATGATCTCCAAACTGTTCCTTTATTGTATACAAAACACAATGCTGTAAAATGTGTTGACATCCTTTCACATTTAGTGTTTTCTTAAGCGCAGATAAGGTGACCACACCCTAGCCACGAAAAACACTTCCATACTTTAATTTCACCTCCTCTGGTACTTCACTGTTGGCACAATACATGACGGCCTTAACCCAAACCCTTCGATCAGATTTCAGTGGGGCGTAGAGTGATCCGTCGCCGCAAATAACTCGGTTCTGGCCATTCATGGTCCAATGACACCGCCCTCTACACCACCTCAAGCTTCGCTTAGCACTGACTACAGAAATGAGGAGCTGCTCGACCATTCTACCCCTTCGTTTTAACTCCCTACGCATAGAAGTTGTGCTAACTGGATTGCTGGTAGGACTTTGGAACTCACTAGCGAGTCCTTACATTGATTTCATGATGTTCTTTATAGCCACACGCCCCAATACTCGACAGTCCTTATTCGTTGGTACGTGAAGTCCTTTTGGTCTTAGTTTAGACGTGGTTGCTCCTTCACGTTCCCACTTCACGGTCACATCACCAACAGACAACTGTGCGGCTTAGCGACGGTTGAACTGTTCCTGATGGATTTGACACTGAGGTGACATCCAGTGACTAGTCCACGTTCGAAGTCACTGAGCTCTCCTGAGCCACATTTTGTGCTGTCACTGATCCTCTGCTCACATCGCAACACTCCCCACTACCTGTAATACTGGCAGGTCTACCTACCCTGACATCTAGAGGTCAGTTTCGCGTTACATAGGGATTAGGGATGTCAGGATACTGTTGATCAAGTCGTGTATAGTCCACCAAATACGTATCTATCTGTTCATATTTCGCACCCTTACAGGGGTATGCTCAAGGAATAGCTTTATACGAATCCTTGTCCAGCCTCTTAGTTTATATTTTTGGACGCTAGTATCTGTTTCTTTTCACAGAAACTCCTTCTTCCCTGTGAACTCTTTGATATTACGTCTTCTTGCATTTTTCTTCTATATCTGTTCTGCTTCCGAGACAGCAAAATTCTTGCAGCTGCTCAAGTGTGTTTTGTTGTAGTTTAATATCTAGTTAGACATTCATCCTGGTATTATCAAGTCCAGAATTGTCTAAATAATAAACACAGTGCTAATTCGTTCCCTGTTTCCTCCACATTCTTTTTGCTATTTCCTACCTGTAAACCTGAAGAAATGAGTGGACGTGAATCAATTCACGTTGAATGAAGAGATCTCTGCAGAAAGAAACTTCTATTTGTTAGAGTTCAGGCAACTGTATTTCTTGAATTACAAAAAAAGCGTAATGACGTACTGAGCTAAAAAATAGACACTTAAAATAAACTGACGTTAGGAAGTGAAGCAGCCAGCAGGTGCGTTAGCATCGACCAGTCCTGACCCTCTACACTGGCTGCTTGCCATCTGCATTTATGTGGCGGACTGCCACGATGTACCGTCTCTACAGGATCAAACAGGGGCTGTTGGCTTGAATGTTGCCACGCGACTAAACAAATCGTTTGCCAAATGGCGCCTTCCAGTTGTTGTGAAGCTGTTACACTACTGGCCATTAAAATTGCTAAACCAAGAAGAAATGCAGATGATAAACGGGTATTCATTGGACAAATATGTTATACTTGAACTGACATGTGATCACATTTTCAAGCAATTTGGGTGCATAGTTCCTGAGAAATCAGTACCAAGAGCAATCACTTCTGCCCGTAATAACGGCCTTGATACGCCTGGGCATTGAGTCAAACAGAGCTTGGATGGCGTTTACAGGTACAGCTGCCCATGCAGCTTCAACACGATACCACAGTTCATCAAGAGCAGTGACTGGCGTATTGTGACAAGCCAGTTGCTCGGCCACCATTGACCAGACGTTTTCAGTTGGTGAGAGATCTGGAGAATGTGCTGGCCAGGGCAGCAGTCGAACATTTTCTGTATCCAGAAAGGCCCGTACAGGACCTGCAACATGCCGTCGTGCATGTAGGGTTTCGCAGCGATCCAATGAAGGCTAGAGCCGCGGGTCGTAACACATCTGAAATGTAACGTCCATTGTTCAAAGTGCCGTCAATGCGAACAAGAGGTGACCGAGACGTGTAACCAATGGCACCCCATACCATCACGCCGGGTGATACACCAGTATGGCGATGACGAATACCCGCTTCCAATGTGCGTTCACCGCGATGTCGCAAAACACAGATGTGCCCATGATGATGCTGCAAACAGAAGCTGGATTCATCCGAAAAAATGTTTTGCCATTTATGCGCCCAGGTTCGTCGTTGAGTACACCATCGCACGCTCTCCTGTCTGTGATGCAGCGTCAAGGGTAACCGCAGCCATGGTCTCCGAGCTGATACTCCATGCTGCTACAAACGTCGTCGGACTGTTCGTACAGATGGCCTTGCAAACGTCCCCATGTGTTGACTCAGGAATCGAGACGTGGCTGCACGATCCGCTACAGCCATGCGGATAAGATGCCTGTCATGTCGACTGCTAGTGATACGAGGTCGTTGGGGTGCAGCACGGCGTTCCGTATTACCCTCCTGAACCCACCGATTCCATATTCTGCTAACAGTCAATGGATCTAGACCAATGCGAGCAGCAATATCGCGATACGATAAACCGCAATCGTGATAGGCTACAATCCGACCTTTATTAAACTCGGAAATGTGATGGTATGCATTTCTCCTCCTTACACGAGGCATCACAACAACGTTTCACCAGGCAACGCCGGTCAACTGCTGTTTGTGTATGAGAAATCGGTTGGAAGCTTTCCTCGTATCAGCACGTTGTAGGTGTCGCCACTGTCGCCAACCTTGTGTGAATGCTCTGAAAAGCTAATCATTTGGATACCACAGCATCATCTTCCTGTCGGTTAAATTTCGCGTTTGTAGCACGTCATTTGCGTGGTGTAGCCTTTTTAATGGCCAGTAGTGTAAATACCCAGGAATTACACTTACGAACAACTTAACTTGGAAAGAACACATAGAAAACGTTGTGAAGAAGGCGAACCAAAGACTGCGTTTTATTGGCAGAACCCTTAAAAGATGAAACATATCTACTAAAGAGACTGCCTACAGTACGCTAGCCCACCCTCTTTTGGAGTACTGCTGTGTGGTGTGGGATCCTTACCAGGCGGGATTAACGGACAACATGGAGAAAGTTGTACCATCGAGAAATAGGGGAGACAGTGTCACGGACATGATACAGAGTTTGAGGTGGAAATCATTAAAACAAAGGCATTTTTCGTTGCAGCGAGATCTTCTTACGAAACGTCAAACACCAACCTTCTCTTCCGAAAGTGAATATATTTTGTTAACGCCGACTTACATAGGGAGAAACTATCATCATAATGTGATAAAGGAAATCAGAGCTCGCACAGAAAGTTATAGGTATTATTTTTTTCTGGGCACTGGTCGAGAGTGGAATAACAGAGAATTAGTGTTTATGTGGTTCGATGAACCATCTGCCAGGCACTTAAGTGTGATTTGCAGAGGAGGTCAAATATGTGTAAAGGTGCATGCCAATCAGATTAAAAGGGATTTTTTTATATGAAGTGGCAACGGCCTTGCCGCAGTGGATACACCGGTTCCCGTGAGATCACCAAAGTTAAGCGCTGTCGGGCGTTGCCGGCGCTTGGATGGGTGACCATCCGGCCGCCATGCGCTGTTGCCATTTTTCGGGGTGCACTCAGCTTCGTGATGCCAATTGAGGAGCTGCTCGACCGAATAGCAGCGGCTCCGGTCAAAGAAAATCATCATAACGACCGCGAGAGCCGTGTGCTGACCACACGCCCCTCCTATCCGCATCCTCCCCTGAGGATGACCCGGCGGTCGGATGGTCCCGATGGGCCACTTGTGGCCTGAAGACGGAGTGCTTTTTTTGCTTTTTTTATAAGAAGTACCAAGGTGAAAGGAGCTTTGAGCGATAAAGAGCTTTGATGTAATGTAAAGTGACAAAAAGGGTTGAGGAAGTAATGCAAACTGCCAGGGTTTTTTAAATTAAAGTAAAACGGTTGCTAAAGTTTGTTGAGTTAACGTAAAAAGGCCGCGGAAGTTTTATTGATTTGGAGAGACTGAAAGAGCTTTTGATTTACAGGTGGCAGGAGGTCGAGGGCAGAGAATGGTGGACTTAACTCATGCTAATAGGCATCGTGCTGAGCAGTACAGCGGGGAACGAGACTCCGAGGATGCAGCTATATGTGCAAGTGCAACGATTCCAGTTGGCTCCAGGAGTTTATTACGATAATAAGGGAACTGTAAGTATATACAGCACCACATGGAGGATCCTGAGTTATTGTAATGTAAAGGAACTGCACGACAAATCCGAGAGCACACAGCAAGCAGCAACAAGGGCAACAGGACATTACAAGGCAAGGTGGCAAGCGGTGACAGAATGTGAGCACACGCAACAAGCAGTCGATTGGCACGACGGAAAAATAGTGGAAGCTCAAGAGCTGATAGGACAATTAGCTAGACACGAACTGTCACGTCCGAAACGGGGATTTTTAAACTTTATTGGCGAAGCTAGTAAAGTATTATTCGGAACACCAGACGAGGATGATGCCTCCTTCTTTAAGGCTAAAATTGATACATTAGAAGAGCAGCAGAGAGAACTACTTCGGTTATCAAAGGAACAGCTAACCATTGTCCGAGCATCATTGTCAGGATTTAATCAGTCAATAAACGAAGTAGTAAAGAACGAGAAAATAATATCAGATGGGATCAGAAAGTTATGTGCTAATGTAGAGGAATTCGCAAACAGTACCGATAAGAAGATAGAGCAAGAGTTGATTTTGCTGACAATAACCGAGCAATTAGTGAAGTTAACGGCGATATTTAATGAGCTAGAACGGGAATGTGATTTGCTGATTAATGCAATACTGAATGCACAAAAAGGTTTGTTGGAGCCACATCTCGAAATCCGGTGCCAGTTGTTAAATATTTAGAATTCATTAAAGATGAATTAAAGGAGAAAAAGTTTCCTATTGAACTGACCGAAGACCAAGGGTATCAGCTGTTAAGAGTAATAGACACAGATATTTTTATTGCCGGCAATACGTTAAGTTATATATTAAATTTACCACTAGTGGATATTAAGGAATATACTCTCTATGATATATGGCCATTCCCTGCAGAGGCAGATAGTATGAAGAGGATGTTTACGTACACCTCACCTGAAAAAGAGTTTTTGCTGATGGATGATGCCAAACGGCAGTATGAGCAACGGTCCAACGACCAATTGGCCGGTAAAAGCGTCAGTGCAAAACATTAAATATGCAAGCAAACATTTGTACTAATAACAACGTATGATCATGAAAGTTGAGAAGACAGGATGTTTCAACCAATAAGAGCAATACAGCCTGATTGTAACTTAAAATGTATAGTACTATACGAAAGTATCTGGACGCAGATACAGAACAAAGAAAGGTTGTTCGTCGTCCCAAAGGACGAGGAGTTAACAGTGCTCTGTAATGATTCGCCACCGGCGAATCTCATTATACGACGAACGGGGAAATTAAGCTTTAGGAATAAGTGTAAGGGGTTGTTGTTGTTGTGGTCTTCAGTCCTGAGACTGGTTTGATGCAGCTCTCCATGTTACTTTATCATGTGCAAGCTTCTTCATCTCCCAGTACCTTCTGCAACCTACATCCTTCTGAATCTGCTCAGTGTATTCATCTTTTGGTCTCCTTCTACGATTTGTTACCCTCCACGCTGCCCTCCAATACTAAATTGGTGATCCCTTGATGCCTTAGAACATGTCCTATTAAGCGATCCCTTCTTCTAGTCAAGTTGTGCCACAAACTCCTCTTCTCCCCAATTCTATTCAATACCTCCTCATTAGTTGTGTGGTATACCCATCTAATCTTCAGCATTCTTCTGTAGCACCACATTTCAAGAGCTTCTATTTTCTTCTTGTCCAAACTATTTATCGTCCATGTTTCACGTCCATACATGGCCACACTCCATACAAATACTTTCAGAAACGACTTCCTGACACTTAAATCTATACTCGATGTTAACAAATTTCTCTTCTTCAGAAACGTTTTCCTTGCCATTGCCAGTCTAAATTTTATATCCTCCCTACTTCGACCATCATCAGTTATTTTGATCCCCAAATAGCAAAACTTCTTTACTACTTTAAGTGTCTCATTTCCTAAACTAATTCCCTCAGCATCACCTGACTTCATTCGACTACATTTCATTATCCGCGTTTTGCTTTTGTTGATGTTCATCTTATATCCTCCTTTCAAGACACTGTCCATTCCGTTGAACTGCTCTTCCAAGTCCTTTGCTATCTCTGACAGAATTACAATGTCATCGGCGATCCTCAAAGTTTTTATTTCTTCTCCGTGGATTTTAACACCTACTCCGAATTTTTCTTTTGTTTCCTTTACTGTTTGCTCAATATACGGATCGAATAACATCAGCCGGCCGGTGTGGCCGAGCGGTTCTAGGCGCTTCAGTCTGGAACCGCGCGTCCGATACGGTCGCAGGTTCGAATCCTGCCTCGGGCATAGATGTGTGTGATGTCTTTAGGTTAGTTAGGTTTAAGTAGTTCTAAGTTCTGGGGGACTGCTGACCTCAGATGTTAAGTCCCACAGTGCTCATAGCCATTTGAACCCATTTTTGAATAACATCGGGAAGAGGCTACAACTCTGTCTCAATCCCTTCCCAACCACTGCTTCCCTTTCATGTCCCTCGACTCTTATAACTGCCATCTGGTTTCTGTACAAATTGTAAATAGCCTTTCGCTCCCTGTATTTTACCCCTGCCATCTTCAGAATTTGAAAGAGAGTATTCCAGACAACATAGTCGAAAGCTTTCTCTACAAATGCTACAAATGTATGTTTGCCTTTCCTTAATCTATTTTCTAAGATACGTCGTAGGGTCAGCATTGCCTCAGGTGTTCCAACATTTCTACGGAATCCAAAATGATCTTCCCTGAGGTCGGCTTCTACCAGTTTTTCCATTCGTCCGTAAGGAATTCGCGTTGGTATTTTGCAGCCGTGACTTATTAAACTGATAGTTCGGTAATTTTCACATCTGTCAACACCTGCTTTCTTTGGGATTGGAATTATTATATTCTTCTTGAATTCTGACGGTATTTCGCCTGTCTCATACATCTTGCTATCCAGATGGTACGATTTAGTCAGGACTCACTCTCCCTAAGGCTGTCAGTAGTTCTAATGGAATTTTGTCTACTCCTGGGGCCTTGTTTCGACTTAGGTCGTTCAATGCTCTGTCAAACTCTTCACGCAGTATCATATCTCCCATTTCATCTTCATCTACATCCTCCGCCATTTCCATGATATTGTTCTCAAGTACATCACCCTTGTACAGACCCTCTCTATACTCCTTCCACCTTTCTGCTTTCCCTTCTTTGCTTAGAACTGGGTTTCCATCTGAGCTCTTGATATTCATACAAGTGGCTCTCTTTTCTACCAAGGGCTATTTACTTTTCCTGTAGGCAGTATCTATTTTCCCCCTAGTGAGATAAGCCTCTACATCCTTACATTTGCCCTCTAGCCATCCCTGCTTATCCATTTTGCACTTCCTGTCGATCTCATTTTTGAGACGTTTGTATTCCTTTTTGCCTGCTTCATTTACTGCAATTTTATATTTTCTCCTTTCATCAATTAAATTCAATATTTATTCTGTTACCCAAAGATTTCTACTAGCCCTCGTCTTTTTACCTACTTGATCCTCTTCCGCCTTCACTACTTCATCCCTCAAAGCTACCCATTCTTCTTCTACTGTATTTCTTTCCCTCATTCCTGTCAATTGTTCCCTTATCCTCTCCCTGACACTCTGTGCATCCTCTGGTTTAGTCAGTTTATCCAGCTCCCATCTCCTTAAATTTCCACCTTGGAGCACATATTATGCTCCAATCAGACCACATTATACGTAACAATAGCTGTAAGCGGGATATAGTTCCTACACTATACATCGTCGTAGACTGATGTATTGTAGAAAATGAGAAACAAAAAGTATCGGACATCCCGGTACTTCTACCTCTAGATCATGTCGTAAGACATTTAGATGAATTAAAAGCAGCAGGCAGAAAAATTGAAGACCTGCAAGACGAAATAGAATACCAGCAACGGACTACATTAAGGGGTGGTCAATGAGCGAGTATTCCAAATGGGGATACTCGGGATCACTAGCTTTATGTATATTGATAATATTATGTTGTTGTTGTTGTTGCTGCTGCTGTTGTATTGGAAGGTTCCTACCCCATTCTGTGGCATCTAGTACTCAGGCCTACTAGATGAGTGGCCTGCCAAGCGAGTGCAATTATTATTCATACATCAGAAATATTTTCATGATTATCATACCCACTGCAACTATGCTTGAAATATGAGCCCAGTGCCTATCAGTTAAGCTACAATTTATTCTCGCCCTTATTTCTTAACGCAACGGAATGGCTAACATATCTGACTAATTGCTTGCGCACACTTCTGATGGACTCGCTCCACCCTGGCAAGACCACATTTCCTTTCTGTGGTATATATCTTAATCAAAGGTTGGACATCCCAGCAAGAAAATGGAGGTTATGGTAAAATACCTCAACAAACTGGCTACCCACAACTCAATAATCAAGACCACTATTTGTCTCATATATCTCCTCTTTTCTTACAAGAAATTCTTTCACGCTAATGTTGCAAAATTTCTTGCATTACACTTAATCACAGTAGTTGAACAAGGGACTCTCCACCCAATGGGCATGACATAACATAAGCATTTTGCTATTCTGTGGTATCGTAATATTTTTGTCTATTGCTACTGTGCACTTTCTGGATTGGTAAGGGGTCTTTCGCTACTTCGTTCTCTCCCATACTCACGTAACCTCATTCATTAGCAACATAACGAATTTACTGACATTCGTGCTGTACTAGGAAAAATCATGCTTGACCCACTAAATTCGCTACTGTCCCATGCAAATCACACAGATTAAATACACATAATAAATCACACTGACAATGTAAAACACATCTCAAAAATAAAATGTTTGGTTATCTACTCGTTCTGCATTCCCACATCAAGCAACAGTCATCCCAGATTCACACGTCACTGATCCACTAAAGATTTTCCTACCACAAACTGTGGAGAATTTATGCACATCTCCCTGTGCAATGAAACCCACATGGTGTTGCCAGTTAGATGGCTGACTCACCTTAATTCACTCTCAGAGTATCTGAATATCAAGCTGGCGTCTCACGAATGAATCTCATAATGGAAGTTTTGGTATCTTATTTATCTCACACACGGATCCTCAACTGAATGCTAGGACAAGCACTTCTCATTCTTTTTATTATTTCATAGTCTGGTTGAGACTCGCACTGTACTCACCACGTGGAAGTGCTTGTCTCCAATTCAAGTTCTGCACACGGAAATCTTAATTATTTTCAACTTAGATTTACACACGGAAGTATTTCAGCTCAGTGGCTCTGAGCACTATGGGACTTAACTGCTGTGGTCATCAGTCCCCTAGAACTTAGAACTAGTTAAACCTAACTAACCTAAGGACATCACACACATCCGTGCCCAAGGCAGGATTCGAACCTGCGACCATAGTGATTGCATCTCAATATGTACATTGGTACTTCGCCTTATAATTACAACAAGTGGTTTCTTTGTCATTTCCGAAGAATCCTATGTTCGACATGATTTTTTTTACCTACTTATCTTTTTCCAAACAATTTTCATGAGCCTCCCACCAAAAGCTTCTGAAAAGAGAAATTATTAGTTTATCTACTCTTAAATATTCCACATGCATATCATTTTTATTTAAATTTGACATAAAGCACATCTTCACACCTCAGGAACCAGTGACAGACTGCCAAAATGTGGCCGTTCATCCGGTCATCCCACTCTTCCGCAGAAGTGGGGGCAGGACCTTGCCACTGTATTGGCCAGCCACATTCCAGGCCCTCTAGTGCTCAGGTATACTTCCTCTCTTTGGTTCAGCCAAATGTGACCAGAGAACTGTTTCAAAGATGATTGCATAATCTACCTTCACTATCTGTGGTCAGCAGACGACCAACCATTCATTCAATTCACAAACGTTACCAAACTGGATTCAGGGATCTATTTTAAGGAAGTGTACATCTGAATAATTAAACATACAAATTGCCCTTCTTTCCTACATTGGTATTCGGCTTCGGAGTATTAAACAAAATGGCGTTATTATACAAAAAAACGCTGTTCTTTGCCTTTCGCGGGAAAGTGCTCTACCGACTGAGCTACCCAAGCACGACTCACACCCCGTCCTCACAGCTTCAATTCCGCCAGCAGACGAGGTACTGGCGGAATTAAAGCTGTGAGGACGGGGTGTGAGTCGTGCTTGGGTTGCTCAGTCGGTAGAGCACTTGCCCGCGAAAGGCAGAGGTCCTGAGTTCGAGTCTCGGTCCGGCACACAGTTTTAGTCTGCCAGGAAGTTTCAACGAAGTATGTTGTTGGACATCTTTTCAGTGTCGGGCAGTAGTGTCCCCTTTCAGTATATACTGCAAGTGGTGCAGAAGGTGTCGAAAACAGCTATGTGGATTGAGCAACAGATGCTGTGCTAGAATATGTGTAACCAATTACGTAGTAACTACAAGTCCCAAACGACAAATAGTAAGGTACACACCCACCCCACACACTGAGCCCGGTAGTGAAGAGGAAGAGGAGAGGACGGTGAGTCTCACATCGTACTGTGGAGAGAGCGGAGGCAAACTCCTCATCTAACCAAAGTTACAGTTAGACACTCCAATAATCGAGTCACCGATACTCCGCACCGACAAGCAATAGCTAATGAAACAAACAGCAAATAAGATGACTACAGTAGAATGTGTATATGAGGCATGAGGCACAAAAATTGAGTGTGTGGGAATAGATGTAAGGCTCTCAGTTTATGACATGTTAAAAAGATTATAGAAGGACTCACAAACCTAATGAGACGTAATGTAGTAGAAAGGATATGTGAAACAAAAAGACGAAGAAAATGGTGTACATGAAGATGTAATGTATTAGATGCGATGAAGTGTGTATAGAACTTTAAACGATGTATATTAGATAAGACGGTACTATGAAGAAAAATATGTGTAAAAATGTCAAGGCATAACAGATAATAAGGTCCTATGAATACCAAGGACTGAAGTTTCGTGTAAAAGTACCATGTAAAAACGTAAAATGTAACCTATGTATTCTTTGAATGATCAAAATAAACAAGGACTTGGTTCAAATGGCTCTGTTCACTATGGCACTTAACTGCTGTGGTCATCAGTCCCCTAGAACTCAGAACTACTTAAACCTAACTAACCTAAGGACATCACACACATCCATGCCCGAGGCAGGATTCGAACCTGCGACGGTAGCGGTCGCGCGGTTCCAGACTCTAGCGCCTAGAACAGCTCGGCCACCCCGGCCGGCGGCGCAAAAGCACTCTCTCTGTTTGTACTCAGTTACTCTGTTAGCAGCAGCGTCGCCGTCTTCTCTGAAGAAGTGCCAACCGGCACCTGCCCGCTAGTCTCCACATCACTAGGCCTCGTCCGTCGAACTTAGGACGAGTCCACAGCCGCAGTGACGAGCTGCGGAGATAAAACCTAGTGCAGTCATATGGCGCTAGGCTAGTTAGTGCCCGAGGAGTCATCCTGTTCTTATTTGTAAATGTTGTTCTTGTGAATAGAACACCCGCCAGGGTAGCCGAGAGCGCTAACGCGCTGCTTCCTGGACTCGGGTAGGCGCAGCCGGCCCCAAATCGAATCCGCTTGGCGGTGTGCCGGCTAGCCTGGAAGTGGTTTTTAGGTGGTTTTCCACATCCCGATGGGTTAATACCGGACTGGTCCCCACGTTCCGTCTCAGTTACACGCGTCGCAGACATTTGATACACTATTTTACGATTTACACTCGACGCACACAGTTAGGGTACACTGATTCCGTCCTGGGGGGTACGGATTGGCGGCAGGAAGGGCATCCGGCCATCCCTAACACCAACATTGCCAAATCCGTTGTAACCACGTTGACCCTGCGATCGCTGTGGGTCTATGGCGTAAGCGAAAGAAAGAAAGTTCTTGTGAATAGAACCTGGTTTCCTTCACCGAGTCCCGTATCTTTGAAACATTGCAGCTTTAGCAGGTCGCCGATGTCGGAGGTATTCAAGCAGCTGCCCACGAATAGCAACTCAGCAGCAGACAAGACTGAGGTAAGCTACCCTGTAACATAGCAAAGTGTCCCACTCCGCTCGGGGACATGACAAAATGTAGCAGAAGACCACAAAAAATGTGGACGTCCTATCAATTTTCAACAACCTCCCGTACTTACTCAGCAGCTGTGGATGCTGCAACCGAAAATAAGAGAGGCTGTTGAAATAATTGGACGCCCTAACGACATGAACAGGGAGGATGGCTACAAGTTACGTACGATCTGGCACCAGAGATTCCAGCCCGTGTGTTTGCCAGTCAACGGCAGATTTGTCCCGCGTTTAACAGCATAACCAACGGTAGCAAAAGAACTGCCGTGCTACGGTAACGCGTCGCTGCGGCAATACACTACCTGCTGGATACAAACTGCCAATTTGCTATTGCCTTCTAATCAGCAACGAGATTTTTGCCTACCAATTACGAGGGTGAGTCAAATGAAAACCTTAAATATTTTTTAAAAATTATTTATTGTGCAGAAGTGGTACAAATCTCCCCCAAGCTCAATGCAAGTCCTCCAGCGCTTACAGAGTGCATAAATTCCTTTAGAAAACAATTATTTTGGTAGTCTGCTCAACCACTCATGCACTGTGCGCTCGCTCTCTTCGTTTCCGGTTGATGGAAGTGAAATCAGGTTTCGTCCCCATTAACGTTTCTTGCAAGGAAGCCATCACCTTCTCGTTCAGAGCGCCGAAGAAGTTCTTCACAAGCATCAACACGTCGTTCTGTCATTGCAGGAGTCAGCTGCCGTGGCACCCATCTTGCAGACACTTTATGAAACTGAAGCACACCATGCACAATGTGGTGTGCTGACCCATGACTAATCTGTTAACATGCTGCAATGTCATTCAGTGTCACTCCGCGGTTTTCCGTCACTATGGCTTCAACCGCTGCAATGTTCTGCAGAGTCACAATTCGTTGTGCCTGACCTGGACGAGGAGCATGTTCCACTGAAGTCACACCATTTCCGAACTTCTTACTCCATTCCAATACTTGCTGCTGTGACAAACATGCATCACGGTACTGACCTTCATTCCTCGATGAATTTCAATAGGTTTCACACCTTCACTACGCAAAAACTGAATAACAGAATGCTGTTGTTCCCTGGTGCAAGTCGCAAGTGGGGCGGCCATCTTTATACTGATACTGCGACGGTATGTGTGCATCTGCACTATGCTGCCACCTACCGACCACTCTGCACGCTGTTTGTAGCACACTTACCAACTTACAGGATAACGGCGCGAAATTTCGATTTGTTACTACAAATTTAAGGTTTTCATTTGACTCATCCTCGTACATACCAGAGTGGCATAGGCAACAGGCAGCCAATACCTTACCTTCTACCGAGCGGGGTGGCGCAGTGGTTAGACACTGGACTCGCATTCGGGAGGACGACGGTTCAATCCCGCGTCCGGCCATCCTGATTTAGGTTTTCCGTGATTTCCCTAAATCGCTCCAGGCGAATGCCGGGATGGTTCCTCTGAAAGGGCACGGCCGACTTCCTTCCCCATCTTTCCCTAATCCGATGAGACCGATGACCACGCTGTCTGGTCTCCTTCCCCAAACCAGCCAACCAACCTTACCTTCTACTAATCACCTAACAGAGTTGCCTTCCAGTCAGCCACCAGGATAGCACAGGCAGTAGCACACCATACACCCATCGCTCAGTAACAATCTCTTCATATTGTCCAATTACATCACAGATATGTGACGTCCGTAGCCACCAGGTAACCTAAAGTGACAGTATATAAAGGAAGACATTTACCAGCTTGTAGCAGCGAACAGCCCGGAAAAGGACCGCAGCAAGTCAACCGAAAGGTTGGCAATTTAGTTGCTTTAATAGAGTACAATGACGTGGCTCAGTACCCAAAACTATTTTATCGAAAGTGACACCTGCTGTGGAAGCGTGCGCATTTATATCAGCTATACATTGTTCGACACGCATACTCCCAGAGATATAATGGATGTGAGTATTTCCCATTATAGTTTGGTAACAGTGTAAGCATACAAGAATGATTGTCTCCTCCTGTTTCTGCGCAATGCGTCACATTTTTCTTTGCTTAGGGTCAACGGCGAATCTCTGCGCCAACTGCCGATTCTCTGCAAATCTCCCTGGATGTCGCTGCTACTATGTACTGTTGCGACTTCTCTCTGTACTGCAGCATAATTTACCACCTAACAATAAGTCATTTATTGAAGGTATTTTAAATCCGTCTCTGCAATTTCATGAAAATATGTATTTTTGTCACCAAACACGTTTCGTTTTGCTAATATAATTGTTTAAGCTTCTGCGTCCATGGTCATTCTACATAAAAGTTTTCTGGGTATGGTACTGCGTCATATTATACAGGGTGGTCCATTGATTGTGACCGGCCCAAATATCTCACGAAATAAGCGTCAAACGATAAAACTACAAAGAACGACACTCGTCTAGCTTGAAGGGGGAAAACAGATGGCGCTATGGTTGGCCCGCTAGATGGCGCTGCCACTGGTCAAACAGACAGATACCAACAGCGTTTTTTTTAAATAGGAACCCCCATTTTTATCACATATTCGTGTAGTACGTAAGGAAATATGAATGTTTTAGTTGGACCACTTTTTTCGCTTTGTGATAGATGGCGCTGTAATAGTCACAAACGTATAAGTACATGGTGTCACGTAACATTCCGCCAGTGCGGACGGTATTTGCTTTGTGATACATTACCCGCGTTAAAATGGACTGTTTAGGAATTGCGGAAAAGGTCGATATCGTGTTGATGTATGGCTATTGTGATCAAAATGCCCAACGGGCGAGTGCTATGTATGCTGCTCGGTATCCTAGGCGACATCATCCGAGTGTCCGGACCGTTCGCCGGATAGTTGCGTTAATTAAGGAAACAGGAAGTGTTGAGTCACATGTGAAACGTCAACCACGACCTGCAACAAATGATGATGCCCAAGTAGGTGTTTTAGCTGCTGTCGCGGCTAATCCGCGCATCAGTAGCAGACAGAATTACGCAAGAATTGAGAATGCTACATCAAAATCGATTGCACCCGTTCCATATTTCTATGAACCAGGGATTGCGGCGACTCTGAACGTCGTGTACAGTTCTGCCACTGGGCACAAGAGAAATTACGGGACGATGACAGATTTTTTGCACGCGTTCTATTTAGCGACGAAGCGTCATTCACCAAAAGCGGTAATGTAAACCGGCAAAATATGCACGATTGGGCAACGGAAAATCCACGACGGATGCGACAAGTGGAACATCAGCGACCTTGGTGGGTTAATGTATAGTGCGGCATTATGGGAGGAAGCATAATTGGCTCCCATTTTGTTGATGACAGTCTAAATGGTGCAATATATGCTGTTTCCCTACGTAATGTTCTACCGATGTTGCTACAAGATGTTTCACTGCATGACAGAATGACGATGTACTTCCAACATGATGGATGTCCGGCATATAGCTCGCGTGCGGTTGAAGTGGTATTGAATAACATATTACGACAGGTGGATTGGTCGTAGAAGCACCATACCATGGCCCGCACGTTCACCGGATCTGACGTCCCCGGATTTCTTTCTGTTGGGAAAGTTGAAGGTTATTTGCTATCGAGATCCACCGACAAAGCCTGACAACATGCGTCAGCGCATTGCCAATGCATATGCGAACATTACGGAAGGCGAACTGCTTGCTGTTGAGAGGAATGTCGTTACACGTATTGCCAATTGCATTGAGGTTGACGGACATCATTTTGAGCATTTATTACATTAATGTGATATTTACAGGTAATCACGTTGTAACAGCATGCGTTCTCAGAAATGATAAGTCCACAAAGATACATGTATCACATTGCAACAACCGAAATAAAATGTTCAAACGTATCTACGTTCTGTACGTTAATTTAAAAAAACCTACCTATTCCCAACTGTTCGTATAAAATTGTGGGCCATATGTTTATGACTATTACAGCGCCATCTATCACAAAGCGAAAAAAGTGGTCCAATTAAAACGTTTATATTTCTTTACGTACTACACGACTATGTAATAAAAATGTGGGTTCCTATTTTTAAAAAACGCAGTTGATATCCGTTTGATCTATGGCAGCGCCATCTACCGGGCCAACCATAGCGCCACCTGGTTTCCCCCTTCAAGCTACACAAGTTTAGTTCTTTGTAGTTTTTTCGTTTGACGCTTATTTCGTGAGATATTTGGCCCGGTCACGATCAATGGACCACCCTGCATAAAACTACTGCTGGAGAAAACCTATGTTTCGGCCACTGTTGCAGCGGCCTTCTTCTGGGTCTACGGATGCGTTCTCGCTAAGCAGTGCCCCTTACCTTTTGTTATTACTGTTCACTGCGCATGCCATTACGTCATAATTTTTAAAAGATAGTTTATTTCATTGGTCACTTAAGGAAGAATACTGCGGTGGAGGGAGAGCGTAACCTCTGTTGTCTGTTGGCTCTTGTATTATGTGCCACGACTGGTGGTCATCGGCGAATGAGAAGTTGGCTCCTGTTTGCCAAGTGCTGGACGTTGGCCGCGCCGCGGCAGTTACTCGCCGGAAGTTTAGGTATTTCTACGGCCTCTCCGATTTTCCGTTTCGTCATAAACCGGCTGGTTGGCCAACACACAGGCTTAGTTGAATTTTATTTCTTTTCCGCAATCTTGCTGATGTTCTCCCACAGCAGATTTGTTGTGTTGCCCTATACGAATGTACTGCTCGTGTTCCCGAAAGCACGTTACTATTGGGCTGCCAGTCTCGCCGATCTATGCCTCTCCACATTCGCATTCCACCTCGTACACGCCTGCAGTGTGTAAGACATCCACCTTGTCCTTAGTGGAGCCTAGCACGTCCTGGATCCTGCGACACTGTAGAAGACAGGCTGGACGCCAACTCGGCGAAGGTGTTTGCCTATTCGGTCAGTATCATTTTTCACATAAGGTAAGCGCACTGCTGACTGCAGTTTGTCTATTTATTGCTTTTCTTGCTTACTTGTATTTTTCGACAAGGCTGTGTGGATCGACTTATAGCTGTAGCCATTGGCTAGAAACGTTGTACGTAGCCTTTTAAGTTCAGGTGTTATGTTCCGAGCATCAATTAGGCGCTGCTTACCGTTTGCCACCCGTTCTTTGGATTTTTTGTAAAAATAAAAAGTTAAATTCGAATCAGTAACCATAGGATTACAAGTCTCCACAATATGCGTTCAGATATCGATGATTACAATAATAATTTACAAATGTATATTCTTAATGGCTTTTGGCAATCTAATGTTCAAAGGTGGTTTTTCGACTTTCGAGAACTGTGCCGCATTACTTTAGGAAACTGATGTCTGGGCACTGAGTTTCAAATGCTTTAAGTATGAAGCACTCCGAAGGGGGTCAGTCCGTTAGGTCCTCTTGTGAGATTTCCGTTTCTTTCTTGTTTCGCCAAGTGTAACGCAATACTGTAGCAAGGAGATTACACTGAGGTGAGAATGTCATGGGCTAACGATATGCACATGGCAGATGGCGGTAGTATCGCGTACACAAGGTATAAGAGAGCAGCGTATTGCCGGAGTTGTCATATGCAATAAGGTGATTCGTGTGAAAAGGTTTCCGAAGTGATTATGGAAGCAGGAAGGGAATTAACTGACTCTGAGCGCCGAATGCTAGTTGGAGTTAGACGCATGGGACATTCCACTTGGGAAATAGTTACCGAATTCAATATTCCAAGATCCACAGTGTCAAGAGTGTGCCGAGAATACCAAACTTCAGGCATGACCATGAAAAAAGCAGTGGTCGACGCCTTCACTTAACGAACGAGAGCAGCAGAGTTAGTGTAGAGTTGTCAGTGCTGACAGGCAACCAACACTGCGTGGAATAAGTGCAGAAATCAATGTTGGACGTACGACGAACGTATCCGTTAGGATAGTGTGGCGAAATCTGGCGTTAATAGGCTGTGCCAACAAACGAGCGACACAAGTGCCTCCGCTAACAGAACATCGCTTGCAGCGCCTCTCCTGGATTCGTGGCTGTATCGGCTGGACCCCAGACGAGTGGAAAACCGTGTCCTCGTCAGATGGTTCCCGATTTCGGTTGGTAAGAACTGACGGTAGGGTTCGAGTGTGGCACAGACCCGACGAAGCGATGAATCCAGGCTGTGGCCGAGCGGCTCTAGGCGCTTCAGTCTGAAACTGCCCGACCACTACGGTCGCAGGTTCCAATACTGCCTCAGTATGGATGTGTGTGATGTCCTTAGGTTAGTTAGGTTTAAGTGGCTCTAAGTTGTAGGGGACTGATGATCTCAGATGTTAAGTCCCATAGTGTTCAGAGCCATTTGAACGATTTTTGATGAATCCAACTTGTCAACACGGCGCAGTCTCAATAATGGTGTCTCAATAATGGTGTGTCTCAATAATGGTGTTGTTTGTACACTACTGACCATTAAAATTGCTACACCACGAAGATAACGTGCTACAGACGCGAAATGTAACCGACAGAAGGAGATGATGTGATATGCAAATGATTAGCTTTTCAGAGCATTCACACAAGGTTGGCGCCGATGGCGACACCTACAACGTGCTGACATGAGGAAAGTATCCAACCGATTTCTCATAAACAAACAGCAGTTAACCGGCGTTGCCTGGTGAAACGTTGTTGTGATGCCTCTTGTAAGGAGGAGAAATGCGTACCACCAACTTTCCGACTTTGTTAAAGGTCGGATTGTAGCATATCGCGATTGCGGTATATCGTATCGCGACATTGGTGCTCGCGTTGGTCGAGATCCAACGACTGTTAGCAGAATATGGAATCGGTGGGTTCAGAAGGGTAATACGGGCGCGGTGCTGGATCCCAACAGCCTCGTATCACTAGCAGTCGAGATGACAGACATCTTATCCTCATGGCTGTAACGAATCGTGCAGCCACGTCTCGATCCCTGAGTCAACAGATGCGGACGTTTGCAAGATGACAACGATATGCACGAACAGTTCGGCGACGTTTGCAGCAGCATGGACTATCAGCTCGGAGACCATGGCTGCGGTTACCCTTGACGCTGCATCACAGACAGGAGCGCCTGCGATGGTGTACTCAACGACGAACCTGAGTGCACGAATGGCAATACGTCATTTTTTTCGGATGAATCCAGGTTCTGTTTACAGTATCATGACGGTCGCACCCGTGTTTGGCGACATCGCAGTGAACGCACATTGGAAGCGTGTATTCGTCATTGCCGTACTGGCGTATCACCCGGCGTGATAGTATGGGGTGCCATTGGTTACACGTCTCGGTTACCTCTTGTTCGCATTGACGGCACTTTGAACAGTGGACGTTACATTTCACATGTGTTACGACCCGTGGCTCTACCCTACATTCGATCCCTGCGAAACCCTACATTTCAGCAGGATAATCCACGACCGCCTGTAGCTGGTCCAGTACGGGCCTTTCTGGACACAGAAAATGTTCCACTGCTGCCCTGGCCAGCACATTCTCCAGATCTCTCACCAAATGAAAACGTCTGGTCAATGGTGGCCGAGCAACTGGCTCGTCACAATACGCCAGTCACTACTCTTGATGAACTGTGGTATTGTGTTGAAGCTGCATGGGCAGCTGTACCCGTACACGCCGTACAAGCTCTGTTTCACTCAATGCCCAAGCGTATCAAGGCCGTTATTACGGCCGGAGGCGGTTGTTCTGGGTACTGATTTCTCAGGATCGATGCACCCAAATTGCGTGAAAATGTAATCACATGTCAGTTCTAGTATAATGTATTTGTCCAATGAATTCTTGTTTATCATCTGCATTTCTTCTTGGTGTAGCAATTTTAATGGCCAGTAGTGTATTTACGTGTAATGAACTGATTCCTCTGGTCCAACTAAACCGATCATTGACTGGAAATGTTTATGTTCTGCTACCTAGAGACCATTTGCAACCACTCATGGACTTCATGTTTCCGAACAACGATGAAATATTCGTGGATGACAATGTGAACATTTCGAGCGTATGATTTGGCCACCCATCACCTCACATGAATCCCGTCGAACATTTAGGGGACAATATTCGAGAGGTCAGTTCGTGTACAAAATCCTACACCGACAACACGACGCAATTATGGACGGCTATGTGAAGGCAGCACGGGTGAATGATTCTGCAGGAGGCTTGCAACGACTTGTTGAGTCCATGCGACGTCGAGTTGCTGCGCTACACCGGGGGAGAGGAGGCGCGACATAATATTAGGAGGAGGTACGTCACGACTTTCGTCACCTCAGAGCAGCGCCCCGCCTCGTACCGGCACGTACCGCTGGCGCGCCGGCCGCCTGGAGCCGGCTGGAACGCAGCGCCTCCGCCATGATCGTTAGGGCGCGCCGTCGCCGCTGCGGCGCGGCGCTGCGGAGGCGGTGGACGGGCGTCGCGCGAGGCGCAGCTGCCGGGCCGTGATGGCCTGCTGCATTACTTATGACGGCGGCCCTCCGCCCTGTTCCTGCCGTCCGCGCGTGCCGTGATGTGGCGGTGAGGAGAGGCGCGAGGCCGTGCTGCCCGCGGCCGTGCCGCAGCGTGTAAAGCGCGTGCCGCCCCGGCTTGTTACGCGAGGCAATTCCCAACTTCCGCTGGCAAGTGGATTCCACTTACCGCACTTCACGGCCAGAGGCGAGAGTTCAGACATTCCTAGAAAACATCTTTCATTTAAATCTGCATAGGAATCCGAAAGCAAAACAAAAACAACGTCGACTGTTCATAACCATCTTGTGAATAAAGATCCCTTTTCGTCCGTGTTTGCTTTATAATCACATTATATCGCAAACGCGATAATCGTTAACTGCAGCCATAGCATTATCATTACATTTTCCATAAATAAAAACCACATCGGCGTATTTCTCTGACATAAATTTGAAAGGCATCTCTATTTCATAAATAATCTACAAAATACAACAGTTACTATGTGGTTTCACTCAAATACACTGTTGTTGTTATGTTCTTCCACTGAACAATACAGAAAACTAACTCGTTTCAAGGTTAGGAAACGACTGAAACAATTCACTAACGGTTGCCAACAATGACATAAACGTTTCTACATTCTTAATGGAAAGTAAACAAATTTACTTGTAAAATAATCTTTGCTTCTCTGGATGATCTGGGAACTACTGCAGATAAACGTCCGGAACATGTTTTATTACATTGGCCAGGCCAATAACAACAAAATAAATGGAAATCGTGCTTTATTTTAACCTCGTACAGTTCTGCGATGGTTTCATATTAGCAACTGCTAAATTTCAGGCAAATTCTTTTATTAGCCGTAACTCCGTAACTAAACATTTACGGATCTATGTATGTACGAACTTTATTCTTTAGTTTTACTTGCAGAATAAGGTATTAAAATATTTGCATATTTTCGTGAATCACCCTGTATAAATGATCGTATGGCATTGTTGGCCGCCGGCCGGGATGGCCGAGCGGTTCTAGGCGCTACAGTCTGAACCGCGCGTCCGTTACGGTCGCAGGTTCGAATCCTGCCTAGGGCATGGATGTGTGCGATGTCCGTAGGTTAGTTAGGTTTAAGTAGTTCTAAGTTCTAGGGGACTGATGACCTTCGACGTTAAGTCCTATAGTGCTCAGAGCCATTTGAACCATTGTTGGCCGGGAGGCCCCTTTCGGGGGAGTCCGGCCGCCGCACTGCAAGTCCTTTTTGGGTGACGCCATCTCGGCGACTTGCGAGTCAAAGATGATGGAAATGATGATGAAACACACACAACACCCAGTCATATGCCGGGAATCCAACCCTGGCCCCCTGCTTGGTAGGCGGTAACGCTACCGCTACGCTATGGAGGTGTTTCCATACCCTGTATAAAGCTAAACCCTCTCCAACGAAACGTGAACTGACGGTTCGAATCGGTCCCATCGCACACCACTTCACCCGAACAACTCCCTATGCCCTGCTCCCACCACTGCAGACATAATCTGTTTCACTACCACCATCCTTATAAATATTCACTCCCAGCGTCCCCGAATCTCTCATCAACTCACACTGGCTGCCTCTTCCGTATTCCACTTACATACCACTGCCACACATTCAAAAAAGACCCACTTCCCACTTCCTAGTTTCTCGACTAGACTCTGTCGTGTAACATCTTCCTACTCAACCTAGCACAGCACTTGCAATCCCCCCCCCCCCTTTTCCCTCCTTTATCATTGCTACATCCCTCGTGTCACCATCAACCATCACCAAAAACCACACCTAACAACCTTTCATCACAACTGTAACTCCAATGTCAGTTCCCTACCCTTGTCCTCTGTCCGCTCTCCACCGTGATCTTCTCCCATCAACCCGTTACATTCTGCTTTCAGTCAAACAGAACCAACATCGCTATCATCTTCAGCAGCTCATCACCACCAAACGGCTCACCAAAAAATTCAGCTCTGTTATATCAGCATTACGTTTTATTTTCACATCATCTAAGTAGTAGAGCAACAGGGACGCAGCCCCAAGAAGGTAGCCCCAGGGGTGGCGTTGCCCAAAATCAGAGATGGCAGCCATAACGCAAGTACGTGACGTCACATGACGTCAGCTGACGAGACGATTGACGTCAGCTGATGATGCGAGTACCGTTATCCCAAAATGGCGGGAAGATAGGTCAACTGGGCTACCTCCACTAACATAAGTCACCCCATCCTACGAACTCGCGAGAAGTTTGAATTTTGGCGGGGAGATAGGTCAATTGAGCTACCTCCACTAACCTAACCCACCTCGTCCTAGGAACTGGTCATAAGTCTTTATTTAAACAATTACAAGCAGTACCACCATCAATTTTGTTAGCCAACCCCTTGGAAAGTTTTGCTGAGCAGAGTTGGTGCGGTGACGATTCCACTAGAGGCTGCTCTTTTAATTCGAATATAATTTCTATAAATTTCTTTAAATGTCTATAAGTTTTTTAAATTTCTTTAAATTTGTTTAAATTTATCATCTACCTACAGCATTAGTGTTAGGCTGAGATATCGATAGTTGTATTACATGCACTGGACATAAGTCTTTATTTAAACAATTACAAGCCCGCATCTCGTGGTCGTGCGGTAGCGTTCTCGCTTCCCACGCCCGGGTTCCCGGGTTCGATTCCCGGCGGGGTCAGGGATTTTCTCTGCCTCGTGATGGCTGGGTGTTGTGTGCTGTCCTTAGGTTAGTTAGGTTTAAGTAGTTCTAAGTTCTAGGGGACTGATGACCATAGATGTTAAGTCCCATAGTGCTCAGAGCCATTTGAACCAAACAATTACAAACAGTACCGCCATCAAGTGTGTTAGCCTAACTCTTCGAACATTTTGCTCTAAGACCTTACTCTACTAACCAAAGAAAACAGAGGGAAAGAAAGGTCACTTGGACTAATTCCACTAACCTAACTCACCTCATCCTACGAACTGGACGTAAGTCTTTATTTAAACAATTACAGCCAGTTCCACCATCAAGTGTGTTCACCATCTCCTTGGAAAATTGACGTTAATTTTGCTCTAAGAGCTTACACTCAATTCGAATATAATTTATTATCTACATCGTTAGTTTCGTGTTACCGCCACAAGAGGACTCTCTTCGCGATATGTCACGTTGTCGTCAGGCTGTATGTGTGCGTCGCTTGCTGATAATACGATCGGCAGCCGATCGGCTACTTTTACACGCGCTGACGTCAGCCGAACACAAACATTCTCACTTTCTCTAAGAAAACTCAGGTCTGCCTGGGCCAGCCTTACGTGAGGCCCAAGTCCCACAAAGCTTTACATAGGTAAGAAAATGGGTTCGGTACGCTTTCAACTACATAGTTTCAACTACTTTTCAAGGTCATCCAACCACATTTCCTAGATACATCGAGGGATGTGTGTCACCTATTTTATTACGCTGATACAAAACACTCATCCTGCCAGCGGTCTGGAGGGAAGGAAAATAGGTGTCATAAAGGAATCAACCTGTTCTGGGCTGATGGAGAGAGGAAGGAGTGTATTTACTTTTTGGACAATTTATTTAGCTACGGATTTCACCTAATTTATTTATTATGCTGACGCAAAACACTCACCTTAACATGCTTGGAGTCACAATATACAGTTTACAGATCTCGAAAGTGCTCCTAAATAATGCATTACGATGATCTGCAGAGATGCAAAGAACTCGTAAATTACGAGACCGCGCAGAGGCTAGCACACTAGCCTCGCATTCGGGAGACGCTCACAACGTTTAAACGCCTGGAAACAATTCAATGCACAAACACCCAGTGCAAATAAAACTTACCAACCACTCGAGCCCTTATCTACTGGGTGGAAAGCCTAAAGCCTGGAAACTCTCCACATGCCGGAAACTGACCCAAATATCCATCCTAATTACCTAATTAATCAAAAAGATCGGTCCTAATTACATAACTATATGCATAGCGCTGCGTAAGGACGGCCTAAAATCGCAAAAGCTAACTACACAACTCATATAGGTAAGAAAAGGGGTTCGCTACGCTTTCAACTACCTAGTATCAACTACTTTTCAGGGTCATCCAACCACTCACTTCCACATCCGAAATACAGGCACATAGATCGATGTGTGTAGGAAATGTGGAAACGAGTGGTTGGATGACCTTGAAAAATAGTTGAAACTAGGTAGTTGAAAGCGTAGCTAACCCTTTTTCTTACCTATATGACGTCACGTACTTGCGTCACGGCCGCCATCTTAGATTTAGGGCGACGCTGCTCCTGGGGTGACCTACTTGGGCCGCGTTCCTGTTGCCCTGGTACTCATCTATCACATTTCAATGTTATTTTCAAAACCATTTTCACATAAGAAGCCTGTAAGCTGAGGAGCAGCTCCATTGCTGGTTCCCAACCTACCCCGACATGGCGGAATGAAATTAAAATTAAGATATAAAATGACTCGGCCTTGAACAAACACAAGTTTCGTCTTTAACACACATACATGTTTCGGTGAAGTTCAAATGTCATCAGTGGGCTCATTGTTTTTTCTGTTGTATAATAGGTGAATATACAGGGTGTCCCAGCTATCTTGTCCACCCAAAATATCTCTGGAACAATAACAGCTATTGGAAAACGACTTTCACCGGTATCAATGTAGGGCTGGGGCCCATGAATGTACATATTTGGAAACATTCTAAAACGAAAGCATATGTGTTTTTTAACACAAACTTATATTTTTTAAATGGACCTCCTATATTTTTTCTTCAGCAATCCATAGCATGACAAAGCACATACACAATGGCGTTGATTGCATCGCAATATTCCCATTACATCCCGAGATATTGAGACGCGAAGTTGACGCTTGAAACACCCGCCATGCGCTGCTAGCGCACGTCCTGAGGCTCAGGCGTGAACCCCATGCTGCCCGTAATCGCGATGTTGATTGACATGTGTAATCACACCTCCATACTTATCAAGAGGTCCGAAACGAATAATACGGTCTGCTGCCATCCTGCATTAACGTCCTACATTCCAGCAGGTATTTATCCCATAAGGTAGGGGTGAAGCGGTTCTGTAACATATCTGTGTGCCGCAAAGTTAGTCACAAAGTTAACTTCGCATTAGATAAACCTTATTTTGGGTGTGCAGGATACATAAGACAACCTGACGGGTGTACACCGATCGGTACTGGTTCATATTGTGTACGTAGATACGTAAAACGTGCAAGAGGGAAACCATTATGTGCTTATGAGAGTTGATGGCAGCAGACCGTATTATTCGTTTCGGACCTCTTGATAAGTATGGAGGTGTGATTACACATGTCAATCACATCGCGATTACGGGCAGCATGGGGTTCACGCCTGAGCCTCAGGACGTGCGCTAGCAGCGCATGTCGGGTGTTTCAAGCGTCAACTTCGCGTCTCAATATCTCGGGATGTAATGGGAATATTGAGATGCAATCAACGCCACTGTGTATGAGCTTTGTCATGCTATGGAATGCTGAAGAAAAAATACAGGAGGTCCATTAAAAAAAAAACATAAGTTTGTGTTAAAAAACACGTATGCTTTCGTTTTAGAATGTTTCCAAATATGTACATTCATGGGTCCCAGCCCTACATTGATCCCGGTGAAAGTCGTTTTCCAATAGCTGTTATTGTTCCAGAGATATTTTGGGTGGACAAGATAGCTGGGACACCCTGTATATGTGTGTGTGTGTGTGAGAGAGAGAGAGAAAGAGAGACAGACAGCCAGACAGCCATTCATGTAGCTATCTTCTGGAGTAGGGCTGATATTTAGGTTCTGTTTCCAATCTGCAACGTATCAGGATTTCTCTACAGGGCGAAGAAAAATTTGCGCTCTAGGACTTTGCAACACGATTCCTCATCTACTGACAATACAAAAATGTCTGTTACAAAATTTCGTCCTGCGCTTATTTCCGGCAGTAAATGGACGTTGAAGACTGGTAATCTAGCAACAGTGTAATCGCACGTCCGTTGACTACCTCTGTCGGCAAATCTGACAAGTGCTGTGCAGTCAGAGAAGGGGATAGATTTTTGGGGCTAGCGTATAGGAGCAAGAAGGCTCGCTTCTGGCTCGGGGCGTATTTATTTTTAGTTGCTAAATGTAATTTATGTGCTACAGTACTGTATGCGCTGTCTACCAGACAGGGACTAGTTCATAGCGGAGTAACGCGCCCGTGACGAATTCATGTACATTCGCACACTGTTCTGAAACAGTGCAGGAGACGTATAGGAGACACAAACGATACACTTGTGGATTTGCTGTTCGACCTTCGTGCATCTGACAACAGAGCTGGTGTTACCACTCCTGAATATGCTGCTAGATATCCTGACGGCGCCATCCAGATAAAAATATGTTCCGGCGTCTGGACCTTGGCAAGTAGAAGACAGGTTCGTCTTTTCATCATCGCATGACAGATTGCGCCCACGGACTCGCAGTACTCAAGTTGCTGAGAAAGCTACTCTGGAGGTCATACACCAAAAATCCCAGCGAAGTACGCGTAGAAAGGCAGCTGCGTGTCTCGCAATGCACCGTCGTTGACGTTCTGCTTGAGCAAGGGCTGCACCCCTGTCATTATTCTATAGCGCAACACCTGCATTCTGCAGATCGCCGTCTGCGTACGAAATTCTGTGATTGGTTCCAACAACAACAGGAAGCTGACGATGACTTCATGACACTGTAATGTGGCCGGATGAAGCAGCATTCACTCATGATGATGTGTTGAATAGGCACAACGCCCACCATAGGTGTGACGTTAACCCGCACGTCACCCGCGACCGTGGATATCAAGTTCGCTTTGGCAGCAACATCTTGGCCGCAGTATTGGGATACAGGAGTTTGGGTGGGTCCCCACCTATTGCCTGACCGTTTGACTGCATGAAGGTCTCATGCATTCCTCTCAAACTATTTGTCTGACACCCTGGAAGATGTTCCAATTCATATTCGGCAGTGGTTACGGTTTTAACAGGACGGTGCACCTCCACAATTTGGAATTGATGTGCGACGGTTTCTAAGCAGAATATTTCCAGAGAAATCGCTCGGGAAGCAGGTCCTGTTGTATGGCTTCCACATTCACCTGACCTAAATTTCCTGGATTTCTCCCTGTGCGGACACTTGAAGAAGCACGTGTATTCTACTTTTCAGACACACGTGAGAGGACAGATAGCGCATGTTTATGCTGCTCTTGGATCTGTGGATGCAGGCATGTTGCGAAGACTCCTGAGTTGTATGATCAGCGGGTCTCACAATGTTTGGACGTGCAAGGAGGTCGCTTTGAGCATCTGTTCTGACAACAGCGTATTGTTTTGTAAACGTCATGCAGTCATTAATATGTAAATTATTATTGTCACTGGTTGCTAATGTGTTACATCTGAGAGGACATACTGCATGTAGTATAAATGACTAGTAGATGTTGAGGTATTTAACTGTACAATCATATTTAGCATCTCGAAATTGATAATGTTTTTGTTATTATTTTGTCCTATGACAACCCATTTCTACATCTACATCTAAATTTATACTCCGCAAGCCACCCAACGGTGTGTGGCGGAGGGCACTTTACGTGCCACTGTCATTACCTCCCTTTCCTGTTCCAGTCGCGTATGGTTCGCGGGAAGAACGACTGTCTGAAAGCCTCCGTGCGCGCTCTAATCTCTCTAATTTTACATTCGTGATCTCCTCGGGAGGTATAAGTAGGGGGAAGCAACATATTCGATACCTCATCCAGAAACGCACCCTCTCGAAACCTGGCGAGCAAGCTACACCGCGATGCAGAGCGCCTCTCTTGCAGAGTCTGCCACTTGAGTTTATTAAACATCTCCGTAACGCTATCACGGTTACCAAATAACCCTGTGACGAAACGCGCCGCTCTTCTTTGGATCTTCTCTATGTCCTCTGTCAACCCGATCTGGTACGGATCCCACACTGATGAGCAATACTCAAGTACAGGTCGAACGAGTGTTCTGTAAGCCACCTCCTTTGTTGATGGACTACATTTTCTAAGGACTCTCCCAATGAATATCAACCTGGTACCCGCCTTACCAACAATTAATTTTATATGATCATTCCACTTCAAATCGTTCCGCACGCATACTCCCAGATATTTTACAGAAGTAACTGCTACCAGTGTTTGTTCCGCTATCATATAATCATACAATAAAGGATCCTTCTTTCTATGTATTCGCAATACATTACATTTGTCTATGTTAAGGGTCAGTTGCCACTCCCTGCACCAAGTGCCTATCCGCTGCAGATCTTCCTGCATTTCGCTACAATTTTCTAATGCTGCAACTTCTCTGTATACTACAGCATCATCCGCGAAAAGCCGCATGGGACTTCCAACACTTGTTTCAACTGTCTGTTTCCGACTTGTCTGACCACGTTTTTTTGTTATGTTCATGATTACAAAACACTTTATTACGTAAATGTCGGATGCATGTGGCTTAAGAGACGTTGTATACTACAGCATTAATAGCTGAACAGAATTGGCTCGCCGAGTGGACAGCAGATGTTCAGCAGTCACAGAGTAAAGACTCTCCACGGGGCTAGTATAAAAAGCTCTAGACACTAAACGCAGTCCATGGTGGTGGACAAACTCTAGACGCCAAAGAACAGACGGCTGTGCAGAGGAGTTAACTGTGCTTCGATAGTCCCATTTCGAGAGCACCAAGGAGCAACAGAGGCGAAGAAAGACCACTCGGTCCACTCCCCAGGAGGTACCACTCAGAACATGGAGGGTGTTGGGGGATCGCAGTCAGTGAGCAGAAAAATATGAAACGTAGGAAGACCAGCACAGTTTTCTGTCAAAGTCAAGAACCAAGAATTTGGCGACGTCCGCGAATAGAAGGTAAACAGGGCCCAGATGTAGGGAAGGTGTATAATAGTGAACAGTGAATAATGGGCAGTGAGAAATCCAGAAAAGAGAAGAATCGAAGCAATTGACATATAGTGTATGATGGAAGCCGACAGTTAAGGGAACTCATACAAAAACCTAGGTGGTTCCTCACACCAGCAGCAAGGAAAGCAGCATGTGGAAATCAGGTTGAAAGAAGGGACAGGATTATAAGACATGTATTATGGCGTCATAAATTCCACTTTACTGGATGACAACAAAAATATAATGGAAAACGCGGAGCAGAACACATATAACACATAAGTAGGGACACTCCATGTATACGCCGCCCTGAGATCTAAATCTACATCTACATCCATACTCCGCAAACCACCTGACGGTGTGTGGCGGAGGGTACCTTGAGTACCTCTATCGGTTCTCCCTTTTATCCCAGTCTCGTATTGTTCGTGGAAAGAAAGATTGTCGATATGCCTCTGTGTGGGCTCTAATCTCTCTGATTTTATCCTCATGGTCTCTTCGCGAGATACACGTAGGAGGGAGCAATATACTCCTTGACTCCTCGGTGAAGGTATGTTCTCGAAATTTCAACAAAAGCCCGTACCGAGCTACTGAGCGTCTCTCTTGCAGAGTTATCTCCGTAACGCTTCCGCGATTACTAAATGATCCTGTAACGAAGCGCGCTGCTCTTCGTTGGATCTTCTCTATCTCTTGTATCAACCCTATCTGGTACGGATGCCATACCAGTGAACAGCAATCAAGCAGTGGGCGAACAAGTGCACTTTGTTTTCGGACTGCATTTCCTTAGGATTCTTCCAATGAATCTCAGTTTGGCATCTGCTTTACCGACTATTAATTTTACATGGTCATTCCAATTTAAATCACTCCTAATGCCTACTCCCAGATAATTTATGGAATTAACTGCTTCCAGTTGCTGACCTGCTATATTGTAGCTAAGTGATAAAGGATCTTTCTTTCGATGTATTCACAGCACATTACACTTGTCTACATTGAGATTCAATTGCCATTCCGTGCACCATGCGTCAATTCGTTGCATATCCTCCTGCATTTCAGTACAGTTTTCCATTGTTACAACCTTTCATTATACTACAGCATCATCCGCAAAAAGCCTCAGTGAACTTCAAATGTTATCCACAAGGTCATTTATATATATTGTGAATAGCAACGGTCCTACGACACTCCCCTGCGGCGCACCTGAAATCACTCTTACTTCGGAAGACCTCTCCATTGAGAATGACATGCTGCGTTCTGTTATCTAGGAACTCTTCAATCACATAATTGATCTGATAGTCCATATGCTCTTACTTTGTTCATTAAACGACTGTGGGGAACTGTATTAAACGCCTTGCGGAAGTCAAGAAACACGGCATCTACCTGGGAACCCGTGTCTATGGCCCTGTGAGTCTCGTGGACGAATAGCGCGAGGTGGGTTTCACACGATCGTCTTTTTCGAAACCCATGCTGATTCCTACAGAGTAGATTTCTAGTCTCCAGAAAAGTCATTATACTCGAACATGATATGTATTCCAAAATTCTACGACTGATCGACGTTAGAGATGTAGGTCTATAGTTCAGCACATCTGTTCGACGTCGCTTCTTGAAAACGGTAATGACCTGTGCCCTTTTCCAATTTTTTGGAACGCTACGCTCTTCTAGAGACCTACAGTACACCGCTGCAAGAAGGGGAGCAAGTTCCTTCGCGTTCCTTTACTTTCGAATTCATTGAACGCCTCTCGCATAGCCCTCCTCACACTACATTTCGCTTCGCGTAATTTTTGTTTGTCTGCGAGGATTTGGCTATGTTTATGTTTTCTGTGAAGCCCCCTTTGCTTCCGCAGCAGTTTTCTAACTCGGTTGTTGATCCACGGTGGCTCTTTTCCATCTCTTACGATCTTGCTTGGCACATACTCATCTAACGCATATTGTACGACGGTTTTGAACTTTGTCCACTGATTCTCAACACTATCTGTACTTGAGACAAAACTTTTGTGTTGAGCCGTCAGGTACTCTGTAATCTGCTTTTTGTCACTTTTGCTAAACAGAAAAATCTTCCTACCTTTTTTAATATTTCTATTTACGGCTGAAATCACCGATGCCGTAACCGCTTTATGATCGCTGATTCCCTATTCTGCGTTAACTGTTTCAAATAGTTCGGGTCTATTTGTCACCAGAAGGTCTAATATGTTATCGCCACGAGTCGGTTTTCTGTTTAACTGCTCAAGATAGTTTTCAGATAATGCCCTTAAAAAATTTCACTGGATTCTTTGTCCCTGCCACCCGTTATGAACGTTTGAGTCTCCCAGTCTATATCCGGCAAATTAAAATCTCCACCCAGAACTATAACATGGCGGGGAAATCTACTCGAAATATTTTCCAAATTATCCTTCAGGTGCTCAGCCACAACAGCTGCTGAGCGAGGGGGCCTATAGAGACATCCAATTACCATGTCTGAGCCTGCTTTAACCGTGACCTTCACCCAAATTATTTCACATTTCGGATCTCCGTCAATTTCCTTCGATACTATTGCACTTCTTATCGCTATAAACACGCCTCCCCCTTCACTGTCCAGCCTGTCTCTGCGGTATACATTCCAATCTGAGTTTAGGATTTCATTACTGTTTATGTCTGGTTTCAGCCAACTTTCTGTCCGTAGTACTATATGGGCGTTGTGACCGTTTATTAATGAGAGCAGTTCTGGGACCTTTCTATAGACGCTCCTGCAGTTTACTATTAGCACATTAATATTGTTATTCCCTGTTGCATTTTGCCTACTCCTACCTTGCCGCGTCTCAGGAGGCGTCTTGTCGGGCCTAGGGAGGGAATTCTCTAACCTAAAAAACCCCCATGTGCACTGCACACGTACTCCGCTACCCTTGTAGCCGCTTCTGGCGTGTAGTGCACGCCTGACCTATTCAGGAGGACCCTACATTTCTCCACCCGATAGCGGAGGTCGAGAAATTTGCACCCCAGATCTCCGCAGAATCGTCTGAGCCTCTGGTTTAAGCCTTCCACTCGGCTCCAAACTAGAGGACCGCGATCGGTTCTGGGAACAATACTACAAATAGTTAGGTCTGATTCCACCCCGCGAGCGAGGCTTTCCACCTTCACCAATTCCGCCAACCACCTGTGCGAACTGAGGATGACCTCTGAACCCAGACGGCAAGAGTCATTGGTGCCGACATGAGCAACAATTTGCAGTCGGGTGCACCCAGTGCTCTCTATCGCCGCCGGTAGGGCCTCCTCCACATCTCGGATGAGACCCCCCGGCAAGCAGACAGAGTGAACACTGGCCTTCTTCCCCGACCTTTCCGCTTTTTCCCTAAGGGGCTCCATCACCCGCCTAACGTTGGACCTCCCAATAACTAATAAACCCCTCCCCCCGTGTGCCTGCTCGGACCTTGTTGAAGGAGCAGCCACATGTCCACTCACAGGCAGAGCGGGCGATGCCACACGGCCAGCCTCCACATTTACCCTCCGCCTCGTGCGCCGCGAACGCCGCTGAACCCGCCACTCCCCTTGGGGAGAGGGTGGCCCAACCGCGCCCGGTACCCGCGAAGATGTCTCGACAGCAGGGACAGTGGGTGGAGCATGTAACACCTGGGGTGTACCTTGCGACGCACCAGACCCCCCACTGCCACTACACTCCGAGGCAGCAGCCTGAAGATGGCTGACCGCGGCCATCAACACGTTCAGCTGTTCGCGAACAGTGGCCAGCTCCTCCTGCGTCCGTACACAGCAGTCACACATCCTATCCATCCTAAGGAATCAATTTACTGAAGATAGTTAATCAGCTTTTGACTAGACTGCTAATTCACTAAAGGCGGCTGATTATTGACTAAACTGTGATTGCTAGCCACTTCTTGTAGAAAACAATGAAAATAGCACTACCTGTCTCTGGACTGTATTGAAACCAAACACTAGCACTACTGGCACTATGGTTGACTAAAGGGACTCTCTCTGACTGTATTCAAAACAAACACGAAATCTATGGAACACTATTAATAGCACTCAACAATTAAAGCTTCCTAAAAGCAAAAACACACGGAAGAAGAAGTGACAACTAAGAAAAATACAGTTAATACTTAATTTAAGGTAGCTCGCTGCACAGCAGACGTGAAGCAGACGGCGGTTCCTTCCCTGGCATCGCGAGTTGGAGCGCGGCTCCCGCTGTATAGGACACTGCTTAATTAAATGTTCCTCTGACCCACACCGGAAACACCGGCGACCCTTTTTATTAATCTCGCGACCTTGTCTCCCGGTCTGACTACCATAACGTGGCCTGGCCCCCGATGTCGTGCTGTTCGTCAGCAAATGCAAGTGCCTCAGTGGAATCCACAAGCTCTTGGAAATGAGTCCATGATGCTCGGTGACAAACAAAGGTGAAATGTGAACGATCCTGGGGACACAGTCCCCCAATAAGATGTTTAATATTGTCCCTATCCAAGATCTGCATATCCAAGGCTACCACGGCCATATGCACTTGATCAAAATATTGTGCCAATGTCTCATTCGGGCACTGAACACGCCAATAAAAATCTTGTTCCAACTGTACCCGCATGCACGCTGAAGGTTTCCCCTTTACCAGATGTTGACGAAGTTGCCCCAAAGACCCCTGTTCCTGTAAAACCTCGGAAACAATTACACTTAACCTGCCCTTGGTGATCACATAAATAAGGGACAAAAGAACCTGGTGAGATACCTGCAAGGCATCAGCATGGGTTTGGAGATGGACTAACAACCATAACTCCTCTTGAATTTGTGACAAGGTGTCAAAAAATGGCTCTGAGCACTATGGGACTTAACATCTATGGTCATCAGTCCCCTAGAACTTAGAACTACTTAAACCTAACTAACCTAAGGACATCACACAACACCCAGCCATCATGAGGCAGAGAAAATCCCTGACCACGCCGGGAATCGAACCCGGGAACCCGGGCCTGGGAAGCGAGAACGCTACCGCACGACCACGAGCTGCAGGCGACAAGGTGTCAAAAGACAATTCTCTGATATCCTTTATTAGAAGTAACAAGGGGTTCAGCAACCGCGCAAACTGCTCAGATATGTTCATTACAGGACTCCAACATCGGGTTCTGAACCCAAACTTCCCCCCTCCAAGCCAATCGTCAACTGACGATCCTGCAAAACATGCACAGCTTTGCGTAACTGCTTATAAATGCCTGACTCGGCGGTACCTGGATCAACTGAAACCACATCAGCTAAAAAACCATTGTAATGCGTAAGGTGGGCCTGAATTCTGCAAATTTGGCTAGAGGTTGGCTTTTTTCTTTTGTCATCAGTCTACTGACTAGTTTGATGCGGCCCGCCACGAATTCCTTTCCTGTGCTAACCTCTTCATCTCAGAGTAGCACTTGCAACCTACGTCCTCAATTATTTGCTTGACGTATTCCAATCTCTGTCTTCCTCTGCAGTTTTTGCCCTCTACAGCTCCCTCTAGTACCATGGAAGTCATTCCCTCATGTCTTAGCAGATGTCCTATCATCCTGTCCCTTCTCCTTATCAGTGTTTTCCACATATTCCTTTCCTCTCCGATTCTGCGTAGAACCTCCTCATTCCTTACCTTATCAGTCCACCTAATTTTCAACATTCGTCTATAGCACCACATCTCAAATGCTTCGATTTTCTTCTGTTCCGGTTTTCCCACAGTCCATGTTTCACTACCATACAATGCTGTACTCCAGACGTACATCCTCAGAAATTTCTTCCTCAAATGAAGGCCGGTATTTGATATTAGTAGACTTCTCTTGGCCAGAAATGCCTTTTTTGCCATACAGTCTGCTTTTGATGTCCTCCTTGCTCCGTCCGTCATTGGTTATTTTACTGCCTAGGTAGCAGAATTCCTTAACTTCACTGACTTCGTGACCATCAATCCTGATGTTAAGTTTCTCGCTGTTCTCATTTCTACTACTTCTCATTACGTTCGTCTTTCTCCGATTTACTCTCAAACCATACTGTGCACTCATTAGACTGTTCATTCCGTTCAGCAGATCGTTTAATTCTTCTTCACTTTCACTCTGGATAGCAATGTCATCAGTGAATCGTATCATTGATATCCTTTCACCTTGTATTTTAATTCCACTCCTGAACCTTTCTTTTATTTCCATCATTGCTTCCTCGATGTACAGATTGAAGAGTAGGGGCGAAAGGCTACAGCCTTGTCTTACGCCCTTCTTAATACGAGCACTTCGTTCTTGATCGTTCACTCTTATTATTCCCTCTTGGTTGTTGTACATATTGTATATGGCCCGTCTCTCCCTATAGCTTACCCCCACTTTTTTCAGAATCTCGAACAGCTTGCACCATTTTATATTGTCGAACGCTTTTTCCAGGTCGACAAATCCTATGAAAGTGTCTTGATTTTTCTTTAGCCTTGCTTCCATTATTAGCCGTAACGTCAGAATTCCTCTCTCGTCCCTTTACTTTTCCTAAAGCCAAACTGATCGTCACCTAGCGCATTCTCAATTTTCTTGTAAGCAGCTTCGATGCATGAGCTGTTAAGCTGATTGTGCGATAATTCTCGCACTTGTCAGCTCTTGCCGTCTTCGGAATTGTGTGGATGATGCTTTTCCGAAAGTCAGATGGTATATCCCCAGACTCATATATTCTACACACCAACGTGAATAGTCGTTTTGTTGCCACTTCCCCCAATGATTTTAGAAATTCTGATGGAATGTTATCTATCCCTTCTGCCTTATTTGACCGTAAGTCCTCCAAAGCTCTTTTAAATTCTGATTCTAATACCGGATCCCCTATCTCTTCTAAATCGACTCCTGTTTATTCTTCTATCACACCAGACAAATCTTCACCGTCATAGAGGCTTTCAATGTATTCTTTCCACCTATCTGCTCTCTCCTCTGCATTTAACAGTGGAATTCCCATTGCACTCTTAATGTTACCACCATTGCTTTTAATGTCACCAAAGGTTGTTTTGACTTTCCTGTATGCTGAGTCTGTCCTTCCGACAATCCTATATTACTAGCTGAAACTTGTTACAGAACTCAATTAGTCTTTCTCCTCTTTCATTCCTTGTCCCAAGCCCATATTCTCCTGTAACCTTTTCTTCTACTCCTTCCCCTACAACTGCATTCCAGTCGCCCATGACTATTAGATTTTCGTCCCCCTTTACATACTGCATTACCCTTTCAATATCCTCATACACTTTCTCTATCTGTTCATCTTCAGCTTGCGACGTCGCCATGTATACCTGAACTATCGTTGTCAGTGTTGGTCTGCTGTTGATTCTGATTAGAACAACCCGGTCACTGAACTGTTCACAGTAACACACCCTCTGCCCTACCTTCCTATTCATAATGAATCCAACACCTGTTATGCCATTTTCTGCTGCTGTTGATATTACCCGATACTCATCTGACCAGAAATCCTTGTCTTCCTTCCACTTCACTTCACTGACCCCTACTATATCTAGATTTAGCCTTTGCATTTCCCTTTTCAGATTTTATAGTTTCCCTACCACGTGCAAGCTTCTGACATTCCATGCCTTGACTCGTAGAAAGTTATCCTTTCATTGATTATTCAATCTTTTTCTCATGGATTAGTGGAACTCAAAAAGGTAATAGTCTGGGTCAGCTCATCAATGGCTACCGAAATACGTGAGAGTAACCAACTGGAGGACTGATGACGTCCGACGTCAACACTAAAGGTAAGTAGCTTGCTGTGTGAAGGCGGGCAGTAAGGTCAGTAACACCACACTCCTTTGGCAATCCACGTATCTTTAATTCGTAGATCAACTGTTCCTTCTTGAGATGAATAATCCCGGGTATTTGGCCATGGTCTCCTGTGAACACACAAACAAATAATCAATACCAAACAAGATAAAAGTACATAAAACAAACAAATGGAAACTGCAAGTCATGTGTACAATCCTTGTTCCCCCTCCCATAGATCTGCTCTACTCTGCTACCAGTTGCAACATGGTGGTTACGTGCGAACCAGGGACAAGTGAAATAATAAGTACAGAGGACTTGCAAGATATAACATATTTATTTACTAATCAACAGTTTAACCCAAATGGCACAGTATTTACCCAAAAATTTTGTACAATTGTCTCTTATTCACAAGTCAGAAAAATCCATTACACAATACCTTTCTAATTGAATTAGGTGCAAACAAAGACTTCTTATAACTTCTCCACTAACCGTAAGTGCTGTAATAATAAAAGGTAAAATCAGTTCCATTTAACAAAGGACACTTTAATAATAAAAGTGAAATAAGTTTCTTTGAACCGGATACATATGTCAAAAATACATTACACAAAACCTTTCTGATTGAATTACTTGAAAAGAAGAACTACTTATAATTTCTATCTTACTGTAACCACTTCAGTAATAAAAGGTAAAATCAGTTTCATTTAGCAACAGCACTTGAATAATAAGGGTGAAATAAGTTTCTTTTGAACAGGATACACAAGTCAAAAAATATATTACACAAAACCTGTCTGACTGAATTACTTGCAAACAGTCCGCCCCGGTAGCAGAGTGGTCAGTGCGATGGACTGTCAGTCCTAAGGGCCCGGGTTTGATACTCGGCTGGGTCAGAGATTTTCTCCACTCAGGGTGTTGTGTTGTCCTATTCATCATCATTTCAGCCCCATTGACGCCCAAGTCGTCGAAGTCGCGTCAAATCGAAAGACTTGCACCAGGCGATTGGTCTCCCCGACGGGAGGCCCTCCTAACATGCCATTATTGTTATCATTATTATTACTTGCAAACAAGAACTTCTTATAATTTTGATCTTACTGTAACCACTTCAATAATAAAAGGTAATATATAAGCAGTATAGCAAACGGAACAGATGACTTGGTGTCCCAATGCAGAGGAAACTTAACTTAATCCAAGATCCCCACTCACTGCAACCCCAAGAACTCAGTGGCCACCATATCAGTTGCCATTTTCCCGGCAGCCAAAAGAACCTCCATGCCCTCTGGTACTGGTCGGCCAAGACGTTGTACTCCGGACATCCATTTAGACATGGACTTGGTGCCCGCTGCAGTGCTGAAACAGAAAAGCACAAACACACAGCTACAGCCAAAGAAATAATGTTAACAGCCCCAGAATATAGTAAGATAAAATTCTGCAAAGATAGATCACATCACAACAAAGGCAAATTAAAAATGGTTAAAAACATTAACCGTAGACTTCAATTTTCAAAATATGTAAAATTGCCCCAGCACAAACAGACTAGTCTTAAAAGGGCAATGATAATAGAAGGCATAATATTATTACACCAGTACATCACAGTTCCAATACAATATTGACACTCATAAGAAAAGGTAGAAGCTAGTGATGACACGGGTAGGCCCGATTGCAAAAGTAAAAGCTTGAATGTCTACTTCTTCAATAGACTCCACTAGGCAAAGTGAACAACACATTGTTCAGCGTCCTGTGTAGAAGACCATGGCCCAGAACTTGCAATAACAGGCCCACTTCCGCACTCTGAGCCACATACACCAGTCAAATCCAGCTAACTCCACGCAAACACAAGTTTCACTCTCTGAGGGGTGTCACGTACTGGCCGTCATGATGCCAAAACCCAGTCTGCCAGCCAGCCTACCAGCACCACCACCGGCCAACGAGGCATAGATAAGCAACACCAGAGGGAAACAATCAATCCGGGTGAATCGAACAAAGAAAGCACTGGCACCAGTGCCTCCCCAAGTATCAGTAACTACTGAAACAATTACCTGTGGTTACATTTTCATAACTTGTTAGGAGTGCTTCAGTTAGATTTTTGACAGTGTCGAATGGTCTGTTGCAAGTGACATATGGTCCAGACTTTTGTATCCCACAGTAATCATCGTACTATATGTGTAAAACATTTGTGGATAATGCATAGCATAAACTTTGAGGCCATGTTTGGCTGGCTGTTAGGCCACGTATTGAATAAAACTTTAGTGACCACCGAATGCCACTAAAATTTTGTCAACCATCACATTTTCCCCAACATTGTAGGGTTTTTGGCAACTGGCAAGAAAAGTGGAATGAAAATTTCAGATCAGAGCTAAGTTGTCAGTTACAGATTGGTCTTTGCACATCGTAACATAGTCAAATCATAGAGACGTCAACGACAATTGATATCTATGATTGCTAATATTAGTGCAGTAAATCGTGAGTCCTGTTCTGTTGCTCGCAAAATATTTGGAAAAATCAGTCCGGTTTGCACATTTGACAGCAATAAAAAATAAAGCCCCGAGTATTGCTTTCATTTCTGCCCTCAAAGTGGGCTTGTAGTCTCTTTCTCAAACTGTATTGTTGGAAGACTCACTTCTTTCATTTTTTGTTCGGGCAATGAAAATGTTAGTGCATCTAACAATCTCGTTGATAATTTCTAAAGACATTATTTGATAAAAACATTCTAGATTTGTTTCAGTTCCTAGCCCCTCTTCTGGGGCCAGGAATTGTTTTTATAATATTTTAGGACTCAGTCTGTTCTTTTGATAAAATAGGCTTGTTAGCCCAAATTGTTTGATTGTCTTTTGCATTGAAGAATATCAAGCCTTGCATATCCAGAATATCTGCTTTATTCTCAACAAGAAGATCTTCTGTTGCTTCAGACAACTCTTCCTCTGAGTCACTGAGGTGGTGATAATATTCAACAGATGCAGGTTCAAAATCAGAGGTTGATTTCCTCTTATTGTTGGTGTCCACCTCATTGTCTTTCACACTCTTCTTTGTGTTCATCCTACAGTTCTCAGAGAGTTTGGCGTATATCCTCCGGCTTGTGACATTACCTAAGAAATAACAGAGGATTCTCTAAATGTTGGAAATAAATAAATATTGTAATAAAATAAAAGCTTGGGGAAGGTTTGTTATTGATAATGATAAGAACCTGTTTAGGTAAATGTCTACAAAACATTAATTATGTCAAATAAAGCTATATACTTTAAAATTATTTAGAAATGGTACATTCATTTCGCTCCAATGGAGAGTGAAGAAAACAAAACATATAGGTGTGCGCAACAGTTATCTACCGGCAGCCCATGCTTACAGAGTGAGAATGGTGACTGAGGAGGGAGACCTGTCCGAAACTTCACACTGTCTCTCTCTCATGCCATATGGTGTAACTAGAAAATACTCCCCCTCCTGGCCAACTTCGACTGGTCAAATGAAATTTTCATGATTATTTTTTAAAAAGGACAGTAGACTACTGTGTGCACACCCAGATGGAGGTTAAGAGGATGACTGCCTTGACCGTGAGATAGAAAAATCTTGGAAGTTAATAATGGAATAAGTGTGGAGCAGTACATTTCTCACTATCAATTTATTAATTCATTACAATTTATTAATATTGCTACAGTTTCTAGCAACTCATAAGCTCTGTGTTCATGGGAACTTCATGCAGGAGGAACTCCAATGCAACACACACTTGGAGACACTTGCGATGATGTGAGCACATCAGGTAGCAGTCTTGTGGAGCTGTGTAATGTCCCTGAAGCACGTTCAACATAAAAGAACACGAACCTAATGCAGAATAGCATTAAATATGTAACTAATTCATTGTAACAAATCATGTGGTTTCCTCCCCCTCCCCGCATGCCAATAATGAGTGAGAGTGAATTGAAGAAATGGTTCTCGATGATAATGTCTACTAATGTAATGAGACCACTTCTTGAGGAAGGAATTGGAAAGATAACGAGCTCGTCATATTGTGAGTAGGGTGGACTGTTGGATTCTGGTGTTGTAACTAAATAGTACTTGGTTCCAACAAGCAACTTTTGCAGATCCGTACAGTAACAATTTGTACTGGAACGATGCTGAGCTCGCAACAGTGAATGCCCTGAGCATACAGAGAGAAGCACGGGGGTCGAACTGCTGCCGAACATAGCCGTTTTCCCAGGTAGTGTTTATGTATCGGCTGTGGGCCTGTAAGGCATAACCAGTTTCAGTATAAAGAGCTGACCACAATGCAGTTTGCTTTGTCTGCTTGTAAACATAAATGTGACTAAACACATGGATTTTTGGCCAGTACGAACCTTCACTAGGATACTATGTGTTTATACATATGGCTATGAGCAGTTCTGAATGTCTCTTTGAAGGCAGTTTCTGGTCAGAAGTTCATAACTTTATGCTTAAATTGAGGAATTTTTGTTTTGTTATCTGGCAATAGCAGCATCTTGTCATTGATTTGGGTAGCTCGTTGAATACTACTTTGCCACTTTGAGTTCTTACTTCACCAGATCTACCATCACAGAACCAGAATACTTGCATTTACTCCTGTTTAGGGATCATATTAGTACATGTTCTCAGATTTCCAGAGGTGTTTTATGACTTTCTAGTTACTCCAGAGGTATGAATAGACAGAATTTGTATTATTGCCATGGCATTCCTCCTCAGGAAAGGACAGCTGCAGTATTAAAGTTGTTAAAGAATCTTATGTGCTTGCAGTGACAATGTTACAGTGCTCTCAGTAATAAGTACCATAATGACCTAACATAATAGTCTGCTACAGATATCCATTTGAATTTATATGCTTCACTGTGACACAGTCAATTTAAAGCCTCCTGGGATTTGTTTGTTGTTCAGCTGACCACTGGGGTGTGTTATGGATTTTTGTAGCCCTTATTCTCACCTCTGTGGTTTGTGCAATTTTTAAATACTGTGACATTCTGTAAGTACAGTATGCTGGGTTCTTCTTCATTTGGGTATAATATAAACACATAATATTGAAGTGTTAATACAAATGTTCATAAGTAATAAATAGATGTTTCATGAAGTTTCCTTTCGAATTGTTATCTAATAATTATACTGCATTGTACCTAATTAAATTCCTCTAGCAGAAGTGGAATAGTTAAACATCTGAATAGAAACTGTTGTAGTACTGAAACTGAAAATTTCCAGATACAGATTCCTATTCACAATAATATGAACTCAATCCCCTCCAAAAGTCCTCAGAGTTTATAACGGGAATTTTGAACATCTACTCTTTCACAGTTCACTGTCCACTGCAGACTCTGTGTTCATTGCTCTTACGCTAAATATCCTCACCTTCTGTTCAGACTAGAGTACAGACTTCATACAAAGAAACATTGCTGATGTTGTCAGTGAATCTACTTCACAGCATTTAAAAAAACTGTAGCTTACAAGAAATCAAAATATTGAAAATAATTGTATGATAAATGAAACTATTTACATTTGTGAAAAGAGTATTGAATAGAAAACAACACTGTGTCAATGTCACTGTTCTCATGTTAATTTTCAAGGAAACTGTTTCTTCTACAGTACTTGCCTACTGAAGAAGAAAGAACACTCAGACTCCATATTTTGTGCACAGTTTAGAAAAGAAAAATTAATTTTTGGTGAAATATATGGAGGAGAGCTGTGTGGCATGATGGCTCATTGAGTGCAGGCCCAGAGCCAAATGTCTGGGGTTATCAGTCTCCAGTCATATGAAAAATTTACATTTGTTGCCTATTTTACCTTTAGCAGAGATCTATTAATGGGGGAAGTGTCATTTTGCTGTGAGACATAGAGGTTATATTTGGGTCACAGACAATTTTCTGTAAATGGGTTTGGGAGTTAGCGCAGTTGTCACTGAGAAGTGTAAATTGATATGGTTCAAAATTTACTGGGAGACCAGGCATCAAACCTCATAACAGGCAACATCTGCTTCTCTGATAGTGGCTAGGGCTACATAGGAGTCTGCAGAAAACCAGAACAGAATGCACTGGGCTTGTGGACACGATGTCTGGAAATGTAGTGGAATAGCTCTCTTGTTTTCCTTTATAGAGTCGGATTCATTCTGCACAGCATTATACCAGGTTTCCTTATCTTCACGATTTGCAATTTCCTTGTAACTTTTTGGTACATGATCCACAAATGAATCAACATTGAGTGCAAGAACAGGATAGTCTTTCAGATATTGAGGAGGGTTCCTCTTCCCTGTAGAGCATCAAACAGTTTTCTTTTCTGATATATTTTCAGTTTCCTCGTCACTGGTCACTTCTGGCGTGGGATTTCGTGACCCCCATCACTTGGTTTGACATACTCTTCAGTGATGTCCTCTTCATTATCATCCTTCTCAGATGATTCCTGTACAGATTCTGGGATCCAGTCCTCAGCTGGTTTACTTTCAAAGTCAAATCTTCCTTCGTAGAAATCAATGTCCCTTCCTGTGACAATTTTTCATTCCTCTGGACACCAGAACCTGGAGTCATTAGGACAGTAACCAGTGAAATAGCATTTTAAGGACTTGCCTTCAAATTTCCCTGTTCTCAATTACTTTGGTACCAGCAGATAAACAATACATCTGAACACTCTCAGCTTACTCAAATTAGGCTTCTTGTTACACGACAAAGCTGCAGGCACCTTTCCTTCCAAAGACACGGTAGGACTTCTATTAAGCAGGTACATGGCAGTACGGACAGCTTCTGTCCAGAACATTTTATCTAATTTATACTGATGTACCATACAACAAGCTTTCTCAATAATAGTTCTTTCATTTGCTCTGACACACCATTTTTCTGAGGAGCATATGTGCTTGAAAACTCAAACTGTATTCCTTGTTCTTAAAAAAAACAAAACAGTTTCAGTTCATTTGACATGTATTCACAACCACTGCCACAGTGCACTGTGCTAATCTTCAAGTTGAAATGAGCTGTAGGTATGGCGCGAAAAATCTTCAGATACCGAGTGACCTCTGACTTCGATGCCGGTGCATAGGCCACTGTGGAATGTGTAATGTCGTCGATGAACGTGAGCACATACTCTTTCCATCGAACGATTCTGGTGCAATTGGCCCACACAGATCACTGTGGATCAACTGAAGAGGTCTGTGGCACGTTTCCTGTTGTGATTGTATGGCAGCTGTGATTGTTTTCCTTTGACACAATTTGAACATTGTTCCATGGGGATTGTTGAAGTATCCAGTTCCATACCATAACTTGTGACTGGAGGCGTTTAATGTTATCATAACACAAATGGCCTAGTCTGCTATGCCACAGTTTCACATTAGTTGCAGTTGAAGCAGCTGACAAGGCTTTTCTTGGAAAAAACTTTAGAACATATATCTGAGATTCATTCCTGGCAACAGTTTCTTTTCCCTTTTTAATTAAATGCTGAGCCTTTTCAAAAGTGATACTAAAACCATTCATTTCCAGTCTTATAACTGACAGCAAATTATAATTAAGATCAGGCACAGATAAAACAACTTCAATTGTTATCTGAATTGACTTTCCTTTTACTATACTAGGGACTTTCATTTCTCCTTTTATTTAGCCTCAAGAAAAATGCCTGACTTAGCCACTCTGATTTTAATTGGATGTCACAGTTTCCATAAATTAGTAAGAGGTATCTTACTGTTAATCAGATATTCTGTTGCTCCAGAGTCCAAGAACTAATTTATGTTGTTTGTTGACTGGTGATCATTTGATGCTGCAAAACAAAACCCATCTTCCTCTTTGACATTAGCTATGACCACAGAGTTGCTAATTTCTGAGTTATTGTTTGATACCTTAACTCTACAATTAGCCCTTCAGTGTCCAGGCTTCTCGAAATGATGACAAGTAAAGTTGAAAGAAGTTCCTTGTTGACTTCTTGTTTTACTGGTGTCTGATGAACCCTTTTTTAGACACCGTTGAGTCTGAACAGCTGTAGGAGGCAGTGTTTCATCATTTTTGTTTTTCCCAACGACTACCTTCTGTTTTGATTCTTCATCCAGTAGCCTATTTTTCACAAAGTCCAGCGTCAAGTCTTTCATTGAGAATATTTCGATCCCAGTGACCACTATGTTGTATTCTGCAGGCATCATTAAAAGCAAATGGCACACTATGTCTGTTTCTTCGACAGTAGCTCCAGTTGACTGTAAATCACAAATCAGTTTATCAAACTTCAGAAAGTGGTTAGCTAGCAAATCATTTGTTGCATTAAATTTCATAGTTAACAATTGTTTTCTCAACAGAAGTTGATCAGCAATTCCTTTTCTCTCAAACATATTGCACAGAGAGGTCCATAAATCAAAAGAAGTTACCTTATCTTTTGCGTATTCCAAGTGACTATCGCAATGCATTGGACAAGATGAGATTTACATTTACGATCTTGTTTAGCCATTTCAGCCAATCATGTTTCCTTTGCGGCACAATGCATGTTCTCCTCTCCATCGACAAATTCCAACTTTGTGAGATAATTCACTTGCTCAAATGGTAATAGTTCCAGTTCCTCAAGGAGAATTTCCATCCTGATTTCCAGTTGTTGAAATTCATTCCGTTGAATAAAGGAATACAATATTTTTCCAATTCAGTTGCCATCTCAGCTTAACTTTACGTGAGAGTACACTTGGGGCCAGGTATTTATCACCGATTCTGTTTATTTAAGACAAACCAGGGCCCATAACCTGATGTAATTTTAGTTTCTTATGATAAAATAACACAAGTAAAGTTAAAAACTTTTAGATGATTTTTATTAAACTGAAAGGCATAACAGAACAACTGAACATAAAACGCCTGTTTTTACTCTTTGATGGTTTCCTCCATTGGAACATACATAACTGTATTCAAGCCTTGGTTTCCCTCTTATTGTTACCTCTTACACTTCCTTCCAGTACCAAATAACTCTGATGCCTCAGTATGTGCCCCGCCATTTAATCACTTTGGTCAATCTGCCATATATATTTTTCTCAAGTTATTCATCATCTGCGGTAATTAAAATCTACCCATGTAACCTTGAGCCAGATTCTGTAGCACTAATTTGATAAGCGTTACTGTGTAGAATAATGAATGAAAACAATTCTCTGTGGTCTCGAGGTCGTGCAAGGGGTGTTGTAAAGTGGTAGAGAAATATCTGTTGATAGTTATTGCTGCGGCAACTAATGCACCAATGAGTTGCAGTGATACTTGTAAGAGCTTGAAAATAACAATGCAGTGATTGGTCACAAATAAAGCATCTAATGTGCATAGCACTTCCAAATAAATTGCTCTACATTTTGGATGAACATTTGTAGATATTAAAAGTAAAAAAAAAAAGGCTTATTTCCTGTTTAGAGACTGTGCTCTGCCAGTTTACTTTGTGTTGAAATTTTAATAAAATTAATAGAAAATTCCACCAGACAAGGCTTTCATCACCTTGGCTACAGTAATTTTTGATGAAAAAGTGGCACATGAGTTGAAACTGAAAGCATTTAGTGACGATTTGTAGTTAACCCTTTGTGCGTCACATTTAGAAAAAAAAAATGGGGAAAATTTTTTTGTGATGAATGTTTACTGTATATGTTGCACATATACCATATCCATTGCAAAAGTTCTTTGGAAGCTATTGGTTAATAAATAAAATAATGATTCCAAATGGCATCATTATCACAGAAATTCACCATAGGTGTTACTTAGGTTTAATGTAGTCAGTATAAATATATAAACTAATTTCTTATTTATTTTATTAGTAAGTGTTAAAACTCTTTATTGTTTTGTTGAGAAATAAAACAGCATGTGTCTTTGAACCTTTCTTTTATTTTTAACACAAATTGATTTTTTTACTGATTTATTTACCATGAAAATTTGTGGAACAGTTGTTTTGTTTTTAAAACACAATGCAACATTGCACTTGGAGCATTTAACTCTTGAATATGCCTTTATACAAAATCTGCATCTTTATTTTGATTCTAGATGCTCTGGCCAGTGTCCTATTTGGTCAAAGCGCATGTCAGCGATTAGGCGAATTGCTTTAGGCTTTCTTTTGGGAGCAGTTAGACTTGGAGTGTCTGTGGCTGGATGACCCCTCTTTCTGGTAGGTTTACCAATTCCTTTCTTCAGCAAGGCACTTGCTATTTCTGCTTGAAACTTCAGCAGTGGTGTACATTTCTCATTTAGTTGCCACAATGTCACCTGTAAAGCAGCCAAGCGTTCACACAAGCCACTTCTATGAAATGGAAAGTAATTCTCAGATAGTGCCTCGTGCTTTTTATGTTTGTTCTGTATATTTGGACCAACATATCATGGAGGTCCACTCCTCCCTTGTGCATATTATACTCCTGCACAATGTTGGGACATGGAATGTCTACATACAATCTGTTTTTTTTACTCCAACGTGCCACATTTTCAACAGGTTGCTTGCCTTTATAAGTAGAAATCAGGTGGACAGCTTTATTTTCATACCATTTCAAAATTATAATTTTTTTTTCATCTACACGGTAATCACAGGTTCCTCTGCCTTATTTTTTCATCTCTGCATCACTTTTCAGAAGGCATCCACCCAATCTGTTTTTTTTCTGATGGTTTCCACAACATATATTCCTTCATTTCTCAGCTTTACTGCTACGTTGAGGGAAGTAAACCAGTTGTCCATAAAGAGTTTGAAACTGGCATGCCTAAGCAAGCTCTCAATCAGCTGAATCACTACATTTCCACTCATTCCTAACTCAGGATTACTTGCAGTGTTTTTCCCCTTCCCAACATACACTTCAAAATCATAAATTTAGCCACTTACACCAGCTCAAGCAAATACTTTTACGCCCCATTTATGTGGCTTTGATTTTATATACTGGCGCAGAGATGCATGTGATTTTAGTGGAATAATAAGTTCATCAATACTGTTGTATTTTTCAACTTTGAATTTTAGAAAATTGATCTCTAGTTGATCTAAAAATGGCCTGACCTTGAACAACTTGTCATGATGAGGGTCATCCCTGGGTAACATACTTGCATTGTTGCTCACATGCAAATACATCCTCAATTTGTAAAATCGACAGAGTGGCATCACGTCAGCTATCTGACTATACCTTGTCTCATTTACCTAATACATCTTGTAATGCAGCACACTCACAATACCACTCAGTAAATGAATGCCAATGAACTGTCTAATTTCATTGTCACTAGTGTTTATACTTTGTCCCAACACTTGAGTAGAGTATAGATTTGTCTGAGTTACTAAATTCTCAATTGTAGTCTCATCAATAAAGCTTTCAAAATGTTGGAGGAGATAAAGTCCTTCACTTGGTTCATCTGAAAACTACTCAGTACACTGAACACCCATAGCCTGCAGATCCTTGCATATCCACATATAGCTCAGGCAATTTGCATTTCTTGCTTCTAAAGTTTCAAGCTGTACAGATAGGGGAGTTCCATCATCAGTAAGAACTTCTTCTAAACTGTCCAGTTCAGGTTCTGTCTGTAGAGGCAATACTTGCTGTACTGATGGATCATAGTCACTTTCATCATCTGAAACAATTTCGTCATCTGATATTTCAGAGTCATCGCCACACAGAAGAAGAAGAATTTCATCATCCCATAGAGCTTCATGTTTTCCATGCTTAACCTATAAAGAAAATATGATGCAAGAATGAAAACTACAAAATATTATATAAGAACAAACACAAATTCATTTTTGCATTCCTCATACATACTAATGCATCAATGACTCATTAGAAACTATGTAATAATTACTAAAAAAAAATGCATACGTAACTGTATTGTGAACTTACCGTATTTCTTTCCCTTGCCCTTGAGGTACTAGGTAAAGTTGGTGATATGTCTGTGTAAGCAGAAGAAACTAACGTTGAAGTCCAAAAACAATTCATTGGACTGTTCAATTAACCAAAACAAATTCTCCAAGTATAACACCAACACAAAACAGTGATCCATCTTCAAATCAGTCGATGAACTGCCGATGTGTGGCTGAGTACTGGCCTTTATAGCGCATCAGCGGATGAGTACCTTGGAACTATTTTCCATCATGTGGTTTGATGTGTGAAAATAGTACCAGGATCTGCAGCGACCTCTTCCTTATGTTTATGTGGGCTGGTAGTGGCCCCTGGTGGCCGCTGGTGTCTTTGCTGTGGTGTTTTTGTTGTGGTTGTTGTTGTGGCCATTCATCAATATTGCCTGGCGGTTGTGTAGTGCTTCAGTGTGCCTGCGAGGTGGGCAACCGCGGCTGCAGGCTGTCAGTTTGGTTCCGGATACTCTAGGCGCTGTGATGTCTGATGGAGAAGGCCACAGCCATTGGTTCCATAACCAAGAATTTCAGTATACACAGAATAAAACTAAACACAACACTTGTTGTTCACTCACAAATGTAGTAGCACATATCACAACACTTCTTTGTTCTGCACTTCAAACAAACGGCGAGTCATGAAAGCAAACGCCACTGTGATCTGTTGGCCAAACTTGGAACTACGTGAAGCGATGCCAAAAGGTATCATTGAAGCATTAGGGAGCTCAGAAAAGCCAGGAATACTTAATGAGGCCATTTGGAATTGCAGACAGGGTTAATTCACAGATGACTAGTTGCAACAGTGGTAACAATGAAAAAAATGAATTTCTGCACAAAGTAAGAAGAAAATATTTCATTCCAGCTCATTACATATAATAAATTACTGACAAAAACTTTCAAGTAATCCTTGACCCTACTTACAATGTTATTATTCAGCATTGTATTGGTTAAGCTGTTTCAACAATAAAGTGATGTGGTCATAAGAGGTACACTTTTCCCTATTTGAATCTTAGACAAAGAGAAGTAATAAAAGTTCTCTGCCCCTCAAAACAGGTACCACTATCCAGAGATTCGTAATTTTGTTGTGGTTCATTGTGATTTTTAAAAGTCACAGCTGTCACTTGTCACCTGTAGAAACCTGATGTCTCAAAAATGTGGTCGCAAGTCCCTCGCAGTGCCACTGAGATGCACACTTCTATTTGCATCTGTTTTAGACATGAAAAGGCAACATAGTGTCAAAATAATCTTATCAGCTTACCTGAAGTTTCAAAATGTAAAACTTTGATGTTCATGTTTTTGATGACTAAGCAGTTCCCATATAGGATCACTTATGAACATTGCAAACACAAGAAAATTTAAATGGTAGACAATGAGTAAATGTCACCTTCCAGCAGCATATTCTTTTTGTCTGAACTGTTTACCAGGGTTTCCCTCCCATATATTATTGTAAAAGACAGATACATTCAGGAAGCATTTCCTAACACTGTATTGATAAAGAAATTTAACTTTCAGGAAAGCTGTTCTTGCTGTTCACAAATTACATTTTATATATTCTATACTTCTGACATTGCCTGTTACTGAACTACCCATTTCTCATATCTGAGCCGAACCCCTGATCTCACTAGACTTCATTCATGTACCTTGCTGTACTTTTAGTCTTAAAGCCTATTTGCAAGAAACTATCCAACACTGCTTTCAAATATTTGCCTTCTGATGGAATTGAACTATCATTTAAATGTTTTATTTTCCTTTTTCACGGTTTAGTTTTTCTGGCATGTACAGACTAAAATCTCTGGGTTATAGCCGTTTTATCCATTGAAATTGCTCCCTTTCACCTTCTCTTTGAGTATTTTATCTTTTAACTGTGCAGTCTATTGACTGTATGTTAAAAGATATTGCTAGAATTTGAATAGTTTTATAGCATCAGTTGCCACAAAGTAACCCTTAACTTGGAATTGGCACCACCAGTCTCCGTGTAACATTTCTATTACACAACAAATTAAAGTTGTGGGTAATATGTTGTCAACATAACTGAGACAAGCATTTTTCATAAAGTACTACCAGATATGCAAGAGAAATCTTGAATATGTGGTAACAATGAAGTGTTGAAACATCAGATGTTAAAGCTGATATTAGTGACAATTGTGTTGGTTTCTATTTCTTTCTTACTTCCTTACTCCTTGGTGCTACAGCCCATATAGGGCTGTGGTCTCTCTGATGATCACAGCCTAATCCTGATGATATTCTGCTCATTTCCTCCATCTCCTGACTCCAGTCTTCCTCAGATCATTTTCCACCCTCCAGCCATCATTTCCGGTGTCTCCCTTTGCTCTTTTTGCCACCTGTATTTCCTGTGTAAACCTTTTTGACCTCTCGATCCTCTGACATTCGCTGTACATGGGCTCTCATACCTCTCATAACTACTTCTATTCAACTTAATACGTTTTTCTTTAACAACAGCATTTTTCCTGGAAGCACAGAGATACTGTGTTTTGTGTTGTTTACTCTAAGCACCAACCGTTCTGCTTCCTTTTCCAGTCTGCCAAATCCTTCTTCCATTTCTTTCAAACATCTAGACAGCATACACACATCATCGGCATAAGCTAGATTTTGGAGCATGCAGTTAAATAGAGTGCTGCCTCGGTTATCAATCTCCACCCTTTAAACCACTCTCTCCAACACTGTGTTGAAGAGTAGTCTGGATAATACATCACCCTGTCTTAACCCTCAGTTGACTTCAAATTCTTTAGAAAGATTTCCTTCCACTTTTACCTGGCATTTTGTGTTGGTGAGGGTCATTAGTACCAGTGTGATAAGTTTACTTGGGAATTCCAGCTCCATTAAGGTGTCATATAGCTTGTTCCTTTTAACACTGTCATTGGCGTATTTAAGTTCTACAGAAAGTTCATGTATATCCACATTATATTCGTAACAGTTTTCCATTATTTGCCATACAATGAAGATGTGGTCTGTTGTTGATCTTCCCTATTATTCAGTTATCCAGAATTTATTAAATTCCTTGTAAACATATTCCTGTTGGCAAAATGTTTTGATAACCCTTCTTAAGAAGGTATTAAGACAGAAGTCATCTTTGACCACATTGATCTGTTAAGCTTTCCTTAGTCACATCTGTAATAGGAACAAACTGCTCCTAATTTAACCACTCACCATCTAGTCAGTAACAGCACATGTGATCTGGTGTAACAGTTTAAACATTCAATATAATGGAAGGAAACATTCCACGTGGGAAAAATTATATATAAAAACAAAGATGAGGTGACTTACCGAACAAAAACGCTGGCAGGTCGATAGACACACAAACAAACACAAACATACACACAAAAATCAAGCTTTCGCAACAAATTGTTGCCTCATCAGGAAAGAGGGAAGGAGAGGGGAAGACGAAAGGAAGTGGGTTTTAAAGGAGAGGGTAAGGAGTCATTCCAATCCCGGGAGCGGAAAGACTTACCTTAGGGGGAAAAAAGGACAGGTATACACTCGCACACACGCACATATCCATCCACACATACAGACACAAGCAGACATATGTCTGCTTGTGTCTGTATGTGTGGATGGATATGTGCGTGTGTGCGAGTGTATACCTGTCCTTTTTTCCCCCTAAGGTAAGTCTTTCCGCTCCCGGGATTGGAATGACTCCTTACCCTCTCCTTTAAAACCCACTTCCTTTCGTCTTCCCCTCTCCTTCCCTCTTTCCTGATGAGGCAACAATTTGTTGCGAAAGCTTGAATTTTGTGTGTATGTTTGTGTTTGTTTGTGTGTCTATCGACCTGCCAGCGTTTTTGTTCGGTAAGTCACCTCATCTTTGTTTTTATATATAGTTTAAACATTCATGTTGTTTCATTGTTTTTGGATGTTCCTTGGATTATATTTGCAACACTGGCCATGATGCAGAACATCAGTGCATTCAGAAGATAAATTTCCTCTGTGGAAATAGGGGATTTTTGTTTTGATGTTGACATAAAACAAAATTTGGCAAATATCAGCCAACCACATACATACTATCTATTTGGATTCATTGGTAGAATAAGAATTTTCAAGTATAAATGATATGAATTTTCAAAATTTACCTGCCACCACATTGAATTCCCAATGGTAGTGACAAAATATTATGGCAGGGTACTTTGCTCCCATTTGTGTAGGAGAGTGCTTACTGGTGGACTTTTATTCCTAGTCATACACTATCTTATGGAAATTATTTTCAAATATTGTTCAGTTCTTTACAAAAAAAACTTGGTAAAAACATAAGACATAATAGGCTCAGCCTTTTAGACATTGTCTTCATGAAGTAAGGATACATAGGCTCTTGACTTTCTGTGCAAGGAGTACGTTGTCTGGAATTGTTGTAGAAAATTAATCAGTTTAACACAGAATGGAATTTCACAAAGCAAAATAAATTTTCTGATGCTGAATTTAAGGAGCATTTTATTTATTTTTATTTAAATAATCGACAAGTGTATTGCTGGGATTTAGAATGTGCCAGATTATTTGAAAAGATCTGGTTCTCATTTTCTGTTAACTCTGCAATATGCACATTCAGAAATATGGACATTTGGGATTAGTGAAGTCTTAAATGTTTCCTTTTCTTCCTGTGCTGCATTTTTATTCTTGCTTCACACAATCTTTTTAATTGAAACTCCATTTATTGATGATGAAGACTTTATCTAATTCTTTTTTCTGCTGTTGCAGCTCTGTTGCGCATTTTGCTGATCACAAAAGCATCATAAGTTTGTATAATTTATTTCTGATACAAGATACGTGATTTATGTGAGGATTGAGAGTGGGTCCTGTTGAATGCCAATGGCAATACACCACATTATAAGTTTCACCAGAGCTGTGTGAGGTGCAGTATCTAACAGAGTTTGCATATCTCGAATGTTTTCCAGCCACAGGCTGGGTCTGTTCGAAACATAAGCCTCACCATTTTTTCCTTTTTTCTCACAGTCAGTGTTCACTCTGGTCCAGTCTTTGTCTCTTCTTTTCAACACACCTTCACATTTTTCAGCTATACACCTCTCGGTCTTGCTCTGTGTTGTTTCATTCACATTTCCATTTTGTGTCTTTTCTTGCAACCGTGTGGTTTTCCATTCTACATAAGTGCCCACATCATCTCAGTCACGGTACTGTCATTGCCTTCACATTTTTATCCTGCTCTGCAAGGCTTCCTGTTTTACTATTTCCCCTAAATTCCCATTCCTAATCCACTCTTCTTCTTACTGCTGTCATGCTTCTGAGAAACTTCATTTCACACATCTGTAATCTGCTCACATCTTACCTTCATTACCCATGTTTCAGATACATAGGTCTAAATTGGAATATAGTGTCTTCCATATACCACTTCTTTGCTTTTTTGGGTCATCCTTCTTCCAAACCCATTTTTTAACATCTAGCAAGAATGCTTCAGCCTGTCTGCCACATTCACTGATGGCTCATTTCTTCTCTTTATTCTCCTTATTCTCATAGTTAGTTTATATTTCTAGTTGTAAGCAGGATCTCTCATTTATTTCCATTAAATTTCATCCCATACTGTTTCTTCCCCAGCATTTATTTGTTTCTGAATATCCTCAGTTTCCGCAGGTCGTAGCCATCTACAAACACTATTGCTTTCGTCTCGTCTACTCCTATTTCTTCTTCCACCTTGGTCACTATTATCAAAGATTGCAAAGGAGAGGAGAGCTGACAATGCACTACACTGTTTCACAACACTTCCTTGCTGGAACCAGTCTGTCCTTTCATTTCCCACTTCCAAACAAATCAGACTTCCGCAGCACCTGTCTTCACATTTCTAATCAGTTAAATATTAAGTGAACCATTTACTAACTATAAATTGAAAGTCATAAGCTTAAAGCTTGTACAAAATATGATGAATTTGTGAAATGTCTTGGACACATTACAAAAATCCTTTTGAATGAAATATTTTCATTCATAGTCTAAAATGCTGACAATGGAATTTTAAATCCCATATTCAGTAGAGGGGGCCTTCTGGAGTACAAACTGTGACTGATAGTCTAAAATGCTGACAATGGAATTTTAAATCCCACATTCAGTAGAGGGGTCCTTCTGGAGTACAAACTGTGACTGGTTCATAATCTGGTTGCAGATGTTTACTCATTCTTAATACATTGAATTTTCTTTCCCAAACCATTAGTTCATTGGTAGATTACCTGTCCTACATATGAGGTGTTCTGGCAATGACATACTTAAGTCTGGAGAGACACCTTGTCATAGTGATGAATGAAATATGTGTAGCTGTAACATCACAACATGCTTTTAATATTTAACTCGCAGTTCTAATGGGAGGGTGGAAGATATGTTATCATCATTCAGGTTTCCCTCAGATATCTACAGACTATACTCGTGTCTCATGGGAATTTAGGCTTTTAGGACAGCTGACCATAATAATCTCACTTGAAGAGGCTAGAATGTCACTGAACTGATTGGATTTGTGAGATACTGAGTGCAGCATATACTGTAATGCTTTAAATTTTAAACTTTGTGGGGTTTCTTAGTTACCACCAGAAAGTGATTAGAAGCTTGCTATTTGTCTGATGTCATAAATCATTGCTTATCTATTGGAACAAAATCTATTGTTTTCCTGTTTCCTAACTAAATGCACTTTTGATTCAGTTTTATTTTCAGAACTGTTAATCTGACGTATGTAAGCTATTGTTTGTATGTTCTGCAGGTCAATATTATGGTCTGACTGGGGGAAGAACTTGAAGAATGCAGCATCTGGCACAGATGGATCCTCACCACGGCATGCACTGACCCGATGGATTGACCTTAGACATCAACAACGAGCCCTTGTAGTGGGTGGATGCTGAGCTGCAGTCAATAGAATCCGTCAACTCTGATGGCAATGATCTCAGGGTATGTTGTAACGTGCATTTGGAAGCCATTGCCATGGGGAAACTTCCTCGTAACTCTTGGTCAAGGATTTATTAGACAACAGATAAATAAGCAGAGATAGGTCATGCACTGGACAAAGAAGGACCAAATTTGTTTCTCGGCAGCTGTGATTTAACCCAGTCATTACTAAGCCAGGATGTATGGACCACACAAACTCAAAAGCATGGAAACTACCTTAACACATGTAGTGGATTAAATTTAGATAAGTGGTGTGCCATAGTGCTGAGTAAAACAAACACCAACTCTTTCCCATTATAAGATCCACAACACTCATTGGCAGGACTCTGCACTCTTAAATAGTGGCCTGATGTTGCTGTCACTGTAGCATGGACACACAGACAAATAACCCCTTAACAGTTTTTTTTTTCAAATTGTTCCAAAGAATACTTTCTATTAATTAAAATCTAGACTGACATTGTTACATAGTCATATAAAGACAGATTTTAAAGTTCAAAATGAATTTTAAAATTTCGAATATCACCAACAAAAAATATTGGATATGAGGTCTGTTCAAAAAACTTCGAAACACTCATAATTTCGCACCAGTAGTGCACTGGAGCAAAATGCAGTTTACATCCTTGCACACACCTGTGTTTAATATGTAACTGTCAGATGTTTTATTGTTGTAGGTCTGTCAATTATTGTTCGGTAGTGTATTGAGTAGAATGTTGTCGCACAGTTTGCAAGAAAGCAGTTAGAGGTGAAACACATCTGTGTTAAATTTTGCGTGAGATGCAATAAAACCTTTACAGAGACACACCAAATGAGGCAGGAAGCCTACAGTGATGAGTACAGTACTTAAGCCATACTGTTGCGAATGGTTCACACAATTTAAAAATGGGAGGGTGGAAGTTATGTTATCATCATTCAGGATTCCCTCAGACATCTACAGACTATACTCGTGTCAGGAATGTCAACGAAATTGTGCCTGCCTGTCAGACTGAATGAGAGATTGCAGAGGAATATATGATTTCAGTTGGATCGTGTTGTGAAATCCTGATGCAGCATCTTGTAATGCGTCAGGTTGCCAACAAGAAAGATTTTGTGAACAAAGTTCTGGAATTTTTTGAACACTGAAGTTTTCTTGTTTGTGTATAGTCACTTGTCACTCAACTGACAAACTATCGTCACTTTCGGTATTGAATGAAACACCATGATTCTTCACTTTCTCAGCCACTAAATTAAATGTCAAACCCAGGATCGCCATAGCCATCCTTTTCTGAAAGCATTGCTTACACAATACAGGAGAGTCTTAATGGGCATGGTTTGAGTATCCAAAGCTGCACACAGTAAAGGTATCTATCGGCTGTGTGCTAAGTGGTGCTTGCAACAACTGGTAATGCTTCAATTGTGCTGAAGAAGAAAGTGCTGGTGGCAGTGGCTGGGAACCACACAATCCAGGCGGAGCACCGGCTGCTGGGCCAGCAGACCCAGTCAGCAGTGCTGGCCCAAAGTGTCTGCCATGTTGATGCAGTCGTCTGTGGCTTCTTATCTAATGTTGCAGGGGAACCTTATGGACTAACTTCATAGATTCTCTTCCCACTTAAAAGTTCTTAAAAGATAATGTGTAAATATCAATATCCTTGACAAATTTAAATAAAATGAAATTTTTAATTCTTGACAGCACTCAAGACTTGAAGTAGATATTTACTGTGTTTGAGTGGTGTCACCATGGATTATGAAACTGGTGTCCACTGGATTTAAAGTGCTGTAACTTTGAATATGAGGACAAGTAAGTCTGTAAAATTCCCTTTTTACAGGGAGAGACCATGACATTCAGATCAGATTTTCTTCAGATTTTGTACTTTTTTTTTAAAATATTTGTCCATTAGGACAACATAATGTCAAACAGTGAGGCATACTATGTAGGAGACTGAAAAACTTGCAAGAAAAGTTTTACATGTCGGTGATGTACCAGTGAATGTTGACCATGGGAGTGAGCTGGCAATGGTTCTGTGGTTAGCATTAAAGCTCTGCAATCAGTCTATTGTTGGATCAAATCCGAGTCATGGTTTTTATTTTTGTAACACTACCCATATTTCATACATACAACTTATGAAAGATGTAATGTCAAGTGCATTTGCATAAACACACTACCAAATTTTCAATTTATTTAGTAATTTGCTAAGTTTTATCGCAGGCAATATTAACTATGAACAAGCAAACAACCAAACCGAAGTGTTCCTGAAAATGTATGCCTGTTGTGATTCTGAAATCTTACACCTGTAATCAGGAGAAGGTACTAAGAACTGCTTTGCACCTGAACACAATCTGCAGACACAGGATTCAAGGATGTACCGGTTTGGATAACCAGTGAAACATCAATAAATAAAGGTGTAAATAACTGCATTCAATAATACTGTCTCACAATGTTCCAGAATACAACAGGAATGAATGATTAATCGTCAGATATGCTTTTGACATTTATTTTTATACAGACACGAATAACATAACAGCAGACATTACATTGAAGAATGTAATTTCTCCACATGCACAAGGAATCTCCAAAGTTTATAAGAAAAAATAAGCTTGTTGAAATTTTAGTAGCATCTTCATGAAAAGCAATTTCTCATTTGCCAATTGAATATGAAAAAGTTTGAACTCTTAACTTGTCTGTAGAAATTGTGTACTATTTGTTGTAATAATAAAAATTAGTGAACAGCTGAATAGCACTGAAAATTCAATAAAATTCTATGTAAGTTCATGTCTTCATCATAATACCTATCAAAAAACATAATGTTGAAAGAAACATAAATAAAAAACATGTTTGGGACTGTCCAATGATTCCAATGACAGAGCTTGTACTCAGTGGCAGCGCACTAGTACATCACCAATGCTGGAAGCTTCTCTTCACCTCAGTACGCCTTACCACTTGAACATTGTTCTAGTAAATCTGATGTGAACACCACGGTCTCCCCCTGTTAGACCTTTTACAGCACCACATTTCAAGAGCTCTCATTCTCCTCCTGTAGTTTTTTGGTTACATACAATATTACAAACAGATTTCAGAACAGTTCCTGCACATCCTCTGTAGTTGTTGGCATATCGCAATAGATAATTTCTTTATTTCATCCCCAAAGAAAACAGTCCAGAGGATTTAAATCAGGAGGCTTAGCAGACCAAGTAACTGTTCCTCCTCAACCAATCCATCTGGCAGGATACCTTCAGTTCAGAACAAGAAGTGCACGCAAGGCATTATGTGCTGGGCATCCATAGTGTTGATACCACATAAACATTCTGGTTCTTAGCGGCACTTCATCCAGAATTCGTCTGAGGAAGTTGGCATATGCTGAGCTGTTTAGACTACCATTGATAAAATAAGGGCCAATAATTGTAGTAGCAAGCACCCCACACCAGATGTTAACTCTCCATTGACGCTGATGTTCCACCTGTCTAAGCCATTGTGAGTTGTCGCTGGACCAATAATGCATGTTCCTTGTGTTTACCTGTCCTTTGTTTGGGAAGGAATATTCATCAGTAAATAGAACATTGGAGAAGAAGTTTGGGTTGGCGAGGATTTGCTGCTGTACCCACTGACAGAACTGTATACGATTCTGGAAATCATTCCCATGCAATTTTTGATGTAGGTGTACATGATATGGATGGAACCAGTGATGTGTAAGAATACGATGTACACTGGTTTTAGGAATGCCAATCTCATGTTCAAGCTGGTGTGTGCTCACATGTTGATTCATAGCAATGGAAGCAAGAACAGTAACTTCAGCAGCTTCATCTGTGTGAGTGCTACAACGATTATGTTGTCATAGGTTGAAACTTCCTATTTCCTGAAGCGTTGCAACAGCCCAAGAAAACATCTGTCGGGAAGGTGGTTTCTTGTCAGGATATCGCTCTCTGTACAGTTCCGCTGCCTGTGTAGCATTTCACCTACCTTCAACAACAATAATAAAAGGAATATTATGTCAATGCAGTTTGTAGGAAGGACAGCAGCCTTTACTGTATGCCTACTCTAGACAACAGTATTTAGTAGAGCTAAACAACTGTACTAAATGTACTCATAAATTAGAAAACTATTGCAATTACTGTTCTGCTAACTTACATTCCCCATAGATGAATAGCATTTTTACCTTCTCTTCGTTGGAGTACATTCTACTCAGGCAATTCTTCCACTAATGATGATTGACGGAATCACAAGTGTGCATTCTACTTATGTTTACATTTGTCCTCTGTCAACATCAGCAGATGGATGTGTTCGATTACTCTAAGTACCTGCACTAAGTGCTGGGAGCACAAATGTCATTGTTGTGTTATGTAAATAATAATGTTGTGTTTTAGTGATTGGTACACTATGATACATTTTTGAATAGGTCTTAGGAGAGGCAATGAATTACAGAATAAAAAATACAGGGTGCCATTTAAAAAAGTCATACTGCTGTTCGTATCTTTGTAAAAAACAAAGCTACAATGAAGGGAATCATGCTGATTGGTGTCCCCCTGATTTCTAGATAACATTTGCATGTCACATTTTGTAATTTGCATCAGGACAAACAGGTACTCAGGGTGGTCAAGACAAATGGGATACCCTGTATATTTTAGGCAGACATTTTGCTCCCAAAATAGAAAAGTGTCATCCACTAATTTCAGTGTCTCATTTACCAAATTCTTTAGAATCAACTAATTCAATTACATTCTGTTATCCCAGTTGTTGGCATATCGCAATCATCCCGGTTTAATATTGTTTGATGTCCATCTTAAAACATGTTTCCAAAAGACTATCCGATTTGTTCAACTCAAACTTCAGACTTGCAAAGTGTATTAAAGTAAACATGGTTCAAACTTTTTCTAACTCAAAAACTTTCTGCAGATAGCTAATTTGTGTAATAGTGCTAGTAATAAATTATGCCTAAGGAGTTGCTCTTAACTGAAGTAACTTAATATGTAATAGCACTGTATTCCAGTTTTATGACTTGAATGAATGTTAAATGATCTAGTGCCAAGGACAAAGATTCTATGTTTATAGACTACCACTTTAGTTGACAAATTGAGGCCACTTTTTTTCCTCCACATGAGATCCTGATGGTGAAATCCAAGACGAGCACAAATTTTCATTCAAATTACTCCACCTTCTTGGAGACAGTGCTTGCTAGGGGGATTTATAGAACAAATTACATACTTTAAATCAGAAGTGACCACTCTAGGCTAAGTCCATGAAACATGTTAACACCCAGTTAGGCATGTTCTTCATATCTTCAGGGGCAACTACAAAGATTATTTCCATATCATTAAATCTGTGTGAATATCAGGTGGAAAGCAACCACAATGAATACAGAAAACCCTGATGCTTGTCATCTCAGCAGTTGCCTAATGTAAGTGGTATTTATCAATAGAAACTAGCTTTGGACAGAACACCATCCTCTAGTACTAATTTTGGGTACTTTGAGGATTAATAGCTAGTGAAGTATTCTTCCCATTTGTTCTGGATATCTGGGAATTTGGTCTGTTACCTTCTGGGAACATTCTAATCTTATGCACTGGATTAGAAAACTCCACTGCCAATTCTAGTTTGGAGTGCAGAGGTTGTATGGAAATTACTTCTACCTCTTAACCTTCATCAGGGTGGGCACCCTGCCTTAGAGTGAATCGGTGTATGACAGTTATTTACCACAGCACAATTTTTTCATTTTCTTTGCTCAATTATTTTTCTAAAATTACCTAAACTGCTAATATTTTCATTTTAAAAACACATTGGCATATAAAATAATGGACCTTAAAGAAAGACAAATGAAACTTGAACAACAGAATAAAATTTATTATAACTTTAGCAAAATGTATAAGAGGTGTGATATTACACATCATAAATTTCTCAACACTGTGAAACAGCCTACCGCAATAAAGTCTACAAATTAGGTAGATTAGAACAAAATAGGTAGATAAGGATAACAGAAATTTAAAAATTATAAACAATGAAAGAAAAAAAATAAAATTATCAGTCTTCATCTGTGTTATTCACATTATTATGACTATTACTACAACCAGGAACTGAGTGTTTTTGACAAATGCTGTTGTTAGAAGAGTTACACCTTGGTTGTTATATTGTTTTCTCTTGAACCATAAATGTAGCAAAAGGATCATTTGTTTGGAGCCACCTCAGGTTGATTTCTTTTTCTTTTTTCTTAACGGTAGACCAAGAAAAATACCCAGATCTTTAGGGAGTGATAGGATTTTCCCTCGCTCTCTCAAGCTTTCATCCATGAGTTCCATGACCCGGTCAGAAAGGTATTTCCGCTTCTCTATGAATTCCAAGTGCTTGGTCATTTGGTAAATTTGCATGGAGTTTATTCCAGCAGTAGCCAGATATCTGAAGAAAACTGTCATTGGCCATCTTTTAGTTCTTCTAGAAGTCAAAATCCTCAAACAAATAAGGTCGACTGTGTCCACAATCCCTTCCCTGACATTGTAACCTGTAATTTGAATTGGCTTACCAATTTCATCATTCAGTTTGTTTTGGCCATGTAAAGTTGACAAAACCAGAACAACCTTTTGCTTTTTAGTAGTAAAAGAGACCAAAGTTGAAATATCATTGGATTGAAATATATGACGACAAGGAACAAGTTTTATTTTCTGTCACAAATTCAGCTGGTATTTCAGCCTTATTCTTTCTCAAAGTTCGCAAGAAAATAATACTGATCAGTAAGACATACTCAGTTAATAGATAACTACTGAAGCAATTATCTGTGGATATGTTTTCATAAGTTTGAGGAGTGGTTCAGTCAGATTTTTGACAGTGTAGAATGGTCTGTTGGAAGTGACGTGTGGTCCAGGCTTTTATATCCCTCAGTAATCATCATATTATATGTCTAAAAAGTTTGTGAATAATCCATAGCAAAAACACTGAGGCCATATATTGCTGGCTTCTTGGCCACATATTTAATAAAACTGCAGTGACCACAGAATGGCACTAATATTTCGTCAACCGTTACACTTCCCCCAACATTGTAGAGTTTTTGGCAACTAGCAACAAGAGTGGAATAAAAATTTCAGATCAGAGGTAACTTGTACAGTTACAGATCACTCTTTGTGTGTCATAACATCATCAAATCGTAGAGACCTCAATGACAATCAGTATCTATGATCGCTAATACTAGCACACAAAATCGGGAGTCCTGTTCTGTTGCTCTTGAAATACTCAGAAAAATCAGTCTGGTTTGCACATTTGACAGCAATAAAAAATAAAGCCCCAAGTACTGCTTTTATTTCCACCATCGAAGCAGGCTCACAGTTTCTTTCTCAAACTATATTGTCGGAAGACTCACTTCTTTAATTTTTCATTCGAGCAATGAAAATATTAGTGCATCTAACAATCTCATTGATAATTTGTAAAGACATTATTTGATAAAAACATTCTAGATTTGCTTCAGTTCCTAGCCCATCCTCTGGGGCCAGGAAATGTTTTTATAATATTTTTGGACTCGGTCTTTCCTTTTGATAAAATAAACTGTTAGCCCAAATTGTTTGATTGTCTTTTGCAGTGAAGAATATCAAGCCTCACATATCCAGAATATCTACTTCATTCTCAACAAGAAGATCTTCTGTTGCTTCAGACAACTCTTCCTCCGAGTCACTGCTGTGGTGATCCTGTTCAACAGGTGCAGGTTCGAAATCTATATTGTCTAGATTGTCGATTTCCTCTTCCTGCTGGTGTCCACCTCACTGTCTTTCACACTCTTCTACGCATTCATCCTCCAGTTCTCAGAGAATTTGGAGTATATCCTCTGGCTAGTGAAAATGTTCCCTAAGAAATAAGAGAAGATTCTCTAAGAATTGGAAATAAATAAATATTGTAATAAAATAAAAGCTTGGAGAAGGATCCTTATTGATAATCATAAAAACCTGCTTAGGTAAATGTCTACAAAACATCAATTATGTCAAATAAAGCTATATACTTTCAAATTATCTACAAAAGGTACATTCATTTTGCTCTAATGGAGAGTGAAAAATAGAAAATGTATACGAGCACATGATGGTAATCTAGCGGCAGCCCGCACTTGCGAAGTGAGAATGGTGGGTAAGGAGGGAGACCTGTCCGAACCTGCACATTGTCACTGGCGCCATACGGTGTAACTACAGAATACTCTCCCTCCTGGCCAACTCAGACTGGCCAAATGAAATTTTCCTGATTCTTTTTCAAAAAGGACGGTAAACTACTGCATGTGCACCCGGATGGAGGTTAAGAGGATGACTGCCCTTGACTGTGAGATAGAAACATCTTGGAAGTTAATATTGGAATAAGAGTGGAGCAGTATATTTCTCACTATCAATTTATTAATTGGGTAGCAAGAGTTAATATAGCCTTTTCAAATTGAGTAGCAAGCATTTAGTAGGACAAAGTGTGATTAACGTCTCTTGGTGCTTCAGTTTGTAGCAGCTCAGAAGCTCTTTGTTCATGGGAACTTCACACAGGAGGAACCCCACTGCAACACACAGTTGGAGACGCTTGTGATGATGTAAGCACATCAGGTAGCAGTCTTGTGGTGCTGTACAATGTCCCTGAAGCACGTTCAGAATAAAAGAACACAAACCAAATGCAGAATAGCATTAAAGATATAACTAATTCATTATAACAAATCCTATGTTTTTTTCCCCCTTGTCATTTCATTCCCACTTGGGATGGAGGTGGGCGGCCTGTTTGAAGGAATGCTGGTGAGGTACATCCAACCTGTTTTTATTTGATTTCAGGCCTCTTGCAATATCTGGTGTTGAGATTGGTTCTATTTTGGTTTCTTGGCCTTGGGTTGGGGATATTTGTTTTTTCCATGTTGGGAGTAGATAATGGTGCTTGGGACATTTCCGGCATTTGCCTTCAGCTGAGGGGAAACCTCCAAAAACCCAGACTGGAACTGCTGCTGTTATCGCTGTTGTCTTCTTCTTCTAATCTAAATGTCATTGATGCAGGCATTCTACATACCCATTGCAGAATTGTAAATGTGTACCCTTGCACTATAATAACATTAGGGAGTATGTATTGGCATTTAAGTGCAAGAAGAGGCTATTGCAAGATGTCTGGTTATCAACTTTCAGGAAATAAGGAGTAATGTAATAGCAATGAAAAGCATCACTGGGAGGAGGTATGTGAAATTAGTCTTGCCATGTAAGATTGGCATTCTGAAGTAGTTCACAATTTTTGACAAGTTCTGTCACAACATCTTATGTATTTTAAAAGCAAGCATTTTCATGAGATATTAAAATGGAATGAGTTTTCACTGATCTCTTTCACAAAGAGCAGCATTTCTATACTAACATCTTGTCATGTGATAACAAGGTTTACTATATTGTTGCACAAATGTATCTTGCATGGTTAATCATGATTCATGTTGCTACTTCTCGGTCTTTAGATGAGATTGGTAGGTGTGGTTGGTAATGGGTAGACTTAAGATTTAGAGGTCCTTTTGTCTGATGGAAGTTCTTAAAATTTTGTACCAGGTATGCCCAAATTAAGGGCTGATAACATTTTAAAAGTTAATTGAAGTGAAGTATACATGCTCATTGTTAGTTTGCCCTGTCAGCTCTGTTGACTATTGGGCCCATTTTGCAACATGTAGCCTATTGTGTGAGCCTAAGGTACGTACCCTACTTAATTTTGGCACCTGCTTGGTTGAATTTGAGTGGGTAGCTTCCTTATTGACTTGTTGCAAGGTATATCTGAACCTACTACAGAGATATTGAAAGTGGATGCACATAATTTAACCTTAACATTACTGCATCTAGACATGCCGATAATGAGTGAGAGTGATTTGAAGAAATTGTTCTCAATGATGATGTCTACTAATGTAATGAGACCACTTCTTGAGAACGAATTGGGAAGATAATGAGCTTGTCATACGGTGAGTAGGGTTAACTGTTGCATTCTGGTGTTGTAACAAAATAGTCCTTGGTTCTAACAAGCAACCTTTGCAGATCTGTATGGTAACAACATGTACTGGAATGATGCCGAGTTCGCAACAGTGGATGCAATGTGCATAGAAAAACAGTGGCTGTGTTGTTGTGAAGCAACTGCCGCCGAGCGTAGCCATTGTCCCAAATCGGGGTTATGTATCAGCTGTGGGGCTGTAAGGCATAACCAGTTTCAGTACAAAGAGCTGACGACAAGGTGGTTTGCTTTGTCAACTTGTAAACATAAATGTGACTAAACACACAGATTGTTGGCCAGTATGAACCTTCACTTGCGTAGCTTCTATCTGTATGTATGGCTATGGGCAATTATGACTTTGTCTCATTGAAGACAGTTTCTGCTCAGAAGCTCATAGCTTTTTACTTACTGTGAGGAAGCTTTGTTTTGTTATCTGGCAATAGCAAAATCTTGTCATTGATATGGGCAGCTGGTGAATACAACTTTGACACTTTGAATTCTTACCTGACAGGATCTACCATCATAGAACCAGCATACTTGTGTTTACTCCTGTTTATGGAGCATATGAGTATGTGTTCTCAGATTTGCAGAGGTGTTTTATGACTTTCTAGTTACTCCAGATGGACGAAACAACAGCATTTGTATTATTGGCAGTGCATACCTTCTCAGGTAAAGACAGTCACAGCATTAAAGTTGTTAATGAATTTTATGTGCTTGCAGTGACAATGTTACAGTGCTCTCAATCATAAGTGCTATAATGGCCTAACATAATAGTCAACTACAGATATCCATTTGAACTTATATGCTTCACAATGACACAGTCAATTTAAAGCCTCCTGGGCTTTGTTTGTTCTTCAGCTGCCCACTGAGTGTGTTATGGATTTTTGTAGCCCATATTCTCACCTCTGCAGTTTGTGCAATTTTTAAATACTGTGACTGTGGATTTACTATGCCAGCTTGCCCCCTACTGTGCAGAAATAATTGGCACTTGATGTGTAGTACGCAATGAAGTAACAGTGCTGTTTGCTTGTGTACAGAACATGAAAATAAAACCTAACACACAGCTATGCCTGTAGAGATGTTGTGCTCTCATCTGGCAGTTCACATTTAAATAATTCGATAACTTCTGCTCGCGTAAAGTAAGATACGTAAAATTCTGTGTACAGTCCTCATCTGACTCAAAATTTCCAACTTACATTAGCAGTAAACTCTTAGATCCCATCATTCTCTGGATTGGGCACTGTCTTTTTAGCCATCGACATCTTTTAAGAGGCAATCCTCCACCACTTTTTCCGCGCTGCTCTCAGTCATGGATGGTGAGACATCTTTTACTTAAGTGCCTCTATTTTACTCTGCTACATGCCCATTTACAGCTGTAGTCTAAAACATCTTCTCTTTTAGCAGATGAGTTTATAGGTGTTAGTGAGATGACATCTGTATTTTGAAGTGCTTGTCTTGGAAAACAACTCTCCTTCAACGGGAATTTTCTAAGATTTCCTCCATTTCAGTTTCGTCCTTGAGTTCAGCTCCCATTGCTGCTTATTTAAATTTCTGTTTTTTACCCTTCACTAAGCCACAGATGGGCGCTTATGGGCACAGCATTTTTGCGCCCTTAAAACCATAAAAAAGACAGTCACAATGCATAACTGCCCTCAGTCTTGATGCTGGAGGCATACTTGCTGCCACCCTGTGTCACTGGCAGTTAATTGGTGTGTACAGGGTGTTCACAAGTTCCTGTGACATACTTATAGGACCTGTAGAGGGAGTAGGTACATAATATTTAGAATAGGAACCTGTCATGAAACTTATTGTTTCTGTTCTAAGATAGCTTGAGTGGAAGGAGGTACAGCACATCTTAATTGAAACTAGTCTTGCAAACTTGACCGTCCTAAAAACATGTTGGGGCACGTCTTGAAAGCTGTCATTGAATTGCCAGATTTAATTCCTATGGATTACTTAATATTGTATCGTATGCACAGTTTGTGACTCCACAGAGATGGGGGAGATCTGCTGGTATGAGTTCTGCTAGAAATTTAAGAGTCATCAGTGTGTTGGAGTGTACGTGCTTGAGGTACAATGTCAGTAATGCTAGTGGTCCCCATGTCGAGCCTCTGTTGTAATGCACCAGTACTGTTCTGTAAGTACAGTATGCTGGGTTACTCTTCATTTTGGTATAATGTAAGCACATAATGTTGAAGTGTTAATACAAATTGGCATAAGAGATAAACAGACGTTTCATTAAGTTTCCTTTCGAATTGTCATCTAATAATTATATTGCATTGTACCTAATTAAATTCCTCTAGCAGAAGCGTAAGAGTTAAAAATCTGAATTGAAACTGTTGTGGTACTGAAACTGCAAATTTCCAGACATGGATTCCTATTCAAAATAATATGTACTCAATCCCCTCCAAAAGTCCTCAATGTTTATAATGGGAATTTTGAACACCTACTCTTTCACAGTTCACTGTCCACTGCAGACTTTGTATTCATTGCTCTTATGCTTAATATCCTTACCTTCTGTTCAGAATAGAGTACAGACTTCATACAAAGAAACATCTCTGATATTGCCAGTGAATCTCCATGACAGCAATTAAAAAAATTGTTGCTTACAAGAAATCAGAAAAATGAAATTAATTGTATGATAAATGGAGACATTTACATTTGTGAAAAGAGTGTTAAATAGAAAACAATACTGTGTCAATGTCACTGTTCTGGTGTTAATTTTCAAGGAATCTGTTTCTTCTACAATTCATGTCTACTGAGTAAGAAAGAACACTCCGATTCCACATTTTGTGTACAGTTTCGAAAAGAAACATTAATTTTTGGTGAAATATATGGAGGAGGGCTGTGTGGCTTGGTGGCTCATTGAGTGTAGGCCTAGAGCCAAATTTCTGGGGTTATCAGTCCCCAGTCACCTGAAAAATTTACATTTGTTGCCTATTTTGCCTTTAGCAGAGATCTATTAATGGGGGAAATGTCATTTTGCTGTGTGATATGGAGGTTATATTTGGGTCACAGACAATTTTCTGTAAATGGGTTGGGGAGTTAGCACTGTTGTCACTAAGAAGTGTAAATTGATACGGTTCAAAATTTACTGGAGACCAGGCATAACAGGCAACATCTACTTCGCTGATTCTGAGGGGAGCTACATAGGAGTCTGCACAAAAACTAGAACAGAATGCACTGGGCTCATAGACACAATGTCTGGAAATGTAGTGGGTTAGTTCTCCTGACATGGAATGGGTAAGCCTTGAAACGCTGCTCTTGGCACGCCATGTTACAGCCAGGTGGTATGCAAGTACTCCTAAGTGGATGTGAGACCACTTCTAGACGTTTAGCACTCAAACCTCCCTAATAAGAGACATGACCTCCTCTTTTAATTGTCTGTCCTGAAGGGTAATTCACACTGGTTTGATGCAGCTTTGCGTGCAGTCTATAGCTTTGCAAGCATCTGCATCTGTGTGTACCCTATCTCTATTGGAACATACTTAACTGTATTCGTGCCTTGGGCTCCCTCTGATTGCTGCCTCTTACACTTCCTTCCGGTACCAAATTACTCTGATGCCTCAGTATGTGGCCTTCCATGTAATCACTTTAGTCAATCTGCCATATATTTTTTTCTCAAATTATTCACTATCTGCAGTAATTAAGAACTAGCCATATAAGCTTGAGCCATATTCTGTAGCACTAATCTGATAAGCGTTAGTGTGTCGAATAATGAACTAAAACAATTCTCTGTGGTCCTTGGGTTGTGCTTGGAGTGTTATAGAGAAATATCTGTTGATAGTTGTTGTTGCAGCAACTAATGCACCAACATAGTGTGAAATGATTGGTCACAAATAAAGCATCTAATGTGCACAGCACTTCCAAATAAATTGCACTGGATTCTGGATGAAAATTTGTAGATATTAAGAGTAAAAATTTTTGGCTTATCTCTTGTTTAGAGACTGTGCTCTGCCACTTTAGTTTGTGCTGAAATTTTAAAAAATTAATAGAAAATTCCACCAGACCAGGCTATTCTCACATTGGCTAAAGTAATTTTTGATGAAAAAATGTCTGGAAATAGTTGCACATAAGTTGAAACTAAAAGTATTTAGTGATGATTTGTAGTTCATTCACTGATGACTAATTGCAACAGTGCCAAGAGCCAAAAACATGAATTTCTGCACAAAGCAAGAAGAAAATATTTGATTCCAGCTCATTACAGTACGCAGCTCGTGCGCACGGGGTCCCGGGTTCAATTGCCGGCAGGGCAGGGATTTTTCCTGCCTTGAGATGACTGGGTGTTGTTGTGTCATCTTCATCCTCATCATTCACCCCCATTATTGTCTGAGGAAGGCAATGGCATACCACCTGCACTAGGACCTAGCCCAGTATGGCGGTGCGGGTCTCCCACATCGACCCCTCCGCTCCTCGGAGTATGGGACCTCATCATCAACATCATTACATATAATGAATTACTCAGAAAAACCTGTAAGTAATCCTTGTTACTCGTAGACACCTGTGTCTGAAAAATGTTTTAGCAAGTCCCTCACAGTGCCACAGAGATGCATACTGATATTTGCACCTTTTTTTAAACATGAAAAGTAGTGTCAAAATAATCTTATCAGCTCATCTGAAGTTTCAAAATGTAAACCTTTGATGTTCATGTTTCTGATGATTGATAAGTACCCATATAGGATCACTAATAAACATTGCAAACACAAGAAAATTTAAATGGCAGACAATGAGTAGATGTCACCTTCCAGCAGCATATTCTTTTTGTCTGAACTGATTACCAGGGTTTCCCTCCCATATATTATTGTAGAAGACACATACATTCAGGAAGGATTTACCACCACTGTGTTGATAAAGAAATTTAACTTTAAAGAAAGCTGTTCTTGCTGTTCACAAGTTACATTTTATATATTCTGTACTTCTGACATAGCCTATTACTTAACTACCCTTTTTGCATTTCTGAACCCAACCCCCCCTCATCACACTAGACTTCATTCATGTGCCTTGTTGTACTTTTAGTCTTAAAGCCTTTTCACAGGGAAATATCCATCACTGTTTTTAAATATTTGCCATCTGATGGAATGAACAGTCATTTAAATGTTTTATTTTCCTTTTTCATGTTTAAGTTTTTCTTCGATGAACATACTAAAATGTGTGGGTTACAGCCCTTTTATCCATTAAAATTGCTCCCTTTCACCTTCCCTTTGAATATTTTGCCTTTTATCTGTGCAGTCTGTTTACTATAAGAAGCAAAATAATGCTATAATTTGAATAGTTTTATAGCATCAGTCGCCACAAAGTTACCGTTAACTTGGATTTTGCACCACCAGTCTGCATGTAAATTTGCTATTATACAACAAATAAAAGTTGTGGGTAACATGTCATCAACATAACTGAAACAAGCACTTTTCATAAAGTACTACCAGATATGCAAGAGAAATCTTGAATATGTGGTAACACTGAAGTGTTGAAATGTCAGATGATAAAGCTGAAACAAGTGAAAATTGTGTTGGTTTCTCTGCAGCTGCTAACAGTTTAATTTTGGGTCTTGGGGTAAAGGAAGATGCAGTGGAGCTTGAAATATTGCTATGCAGTCAATAAAGAGTAAAAAATGTAAATTTCAGTAGGGACTGACTGTTTGTACCTAGGTTAAAGAAAACCGATTAAACTTTAATGTTTGATTATTAGCTTGATACAAAGACCACATTTAGTTCTCCTGTACAAAGTAGCATGTATGTATATGAAGATGAAATAGTTATACTGTATATTTTTTCTTTGCACAAAGGATTATTCTAAAAAATGAATCCTTATATGGCAGTGAAAGAATGCATAAGAGCATTCAAAATGCCGAAACTGTAAAACTTCTCAATATTTTTCATCTTCATTGGCCACTCATTTTGGTGGCTATTAAGAGATCACCTTTAGGCAGTCTGCATGGTGTTAGCTTTGCAAAACTTGATGTGACATAAAGATGTTTGCTGATGAACTCGAACCACTGCATTCTGCCAAAGTACTTCTACAATAAAAATTTTTGCACTAATAGAGAATGTCTTATATATGAAAATGACACCTGTGTATAATTTAATGTGTAACCTTAACCCTTAACCTGAAACATCTCTGAAATGTGCGTAACTAGAAATATGTGGTCTCTCAGACCACCTAATATTTTATATCACAGAACTCTACATAAGTTGACAGAAATCAAGTAAATAGACAGTTAATTCAGGTTATAAGTAAATTTAATACTTTTCAGCCCATATAAACACTTTGATACTTAAATTATACAAAATAAACATGAAAAATCACAAGTAGGGGCGGTCATTCAGTGTCAGATTTCATATGATTTTCACCACTGTTGTATCAGACAATATATTCCTAAATACAAATAAAATATTGCAGAAAATGTAAAAAAAAGATAATAGTCAACTGAACTGAAATCTTAAATGTTCAAAATGTTCAAATGTGTGTGAAATCTTATGGAACTTAATTGCTAAGGTTATCAGTCCCTAACCTTACACACTACTTAACGTAAAGTATCCTAAGGACAAACACACACACCCATGCCCGAGGGAGGACTCAAACCTCCGCCAGGACCAGCCGCACAGTCCCTGACTGCAGCGCCTCAGACCACTAGGCTAATCCCATGTGGCACAAAATGTTAAACCACATCTCTTTTGCACAGTTTTTCTGCAGTATTCCAGACAAACTGGGTGACCGCATTTCATGCACTTATACACTGTTTTCCTCTTCTTGGACGCAGGGTACTTCATATGCATCTTCCTTTTGTCCATTCTATCACTTGGTATGCCTTTGCTTGATTGCTGAGTGTCTCCCAGAATTTTGTCAATCATTTTCTTGAAATTTCTAGGTAAATTTTGAATTTTCAGGCGTCTTCTTAGATGTGGCTCTATCAGATCCATGACCAGAGTTTGGTGAATTTGAGATGAGTTAGCATTGGGGTTCCTCCATAGTGCAAATACAGAACAAAGCTGTTCATGCAACTGATGTTTACAAGTGTGTAAAAGACTGGCACTGGCCAGCGCCTTGTACGTCTGACGAATAATTGGCACATTTCATGTCAAGCAAATCTACTCCAGATTTCTTTGCATTAGTATTAAATAATTTCTGGCTTATTTCTTATGGTATCATTTTCAATGGAATGATGCATTGAAGACACAAGAATTACTGCCTTGTTTCTCTTAGGAACAAATGAAACCAGTGCTGTATTCTCTGAGAAACCATATAATGCTGACCCAACTGGCCTACTTTTATCAGCCAAAACCTTGTGGGGAATTCCACGTTTGTTCTTTCTGACCGTTCCTATGTATGTTAGTCCTCTCTTGCTCAGCACACGAATGAGTTCTATGGATGTAAACCAGTTGTCAGCGGTAATGTTTCCATTACTTCCGTCTGTTGGTTTGCACAGACGTAAAACAGCCTGAGTTGGTTTGGCAAGCTTTTTCTCTTCTTCTGTCAGGCTACATCCATCTTTATCATTTCTTGAATATTTGTAGGCATTGAAGAGGTAAGCACTTCCTGCATCTGCCAGGCACATAACTTTTGTGTCGTATTTGGCTGGTTTTTTAGGCATACAAACTCAGAAAGATGATTTTCCCCTGAATGGTACTAACAGTTCATCCACCATAAAGTTGCCTTTTACACAGTATAATTGCTGAGAATTCAAAATGAATTTTTCAAAAGTGTTTGATATTGCAGCTGCGTGATCTGACATTTCTTTCTTCTTTGGTAGTTGTATCGGCAAGTCTTAGGCTCTTTCAGAAGTATTTCAAAGTGCTTTGCTGACATTGTCACCACAAATATAGGATGACCGGTCAGATCCTTTTTGAAAAGGGACAACATATCTTCATGAGATGACCTGAATATTGATGTCATCATTAGAAGACCTATAAACTCTTTGATATTAACGTTGTCAATAACTCTGTAATAGGAGGGATTACTTGTTTCATGCAACTTTGCCCTTATTGTATTAAGTTTCACATTTGCACGTAAAACTATTTCATCTATAATGTCATCATCAAATAAATTCTTACATATTCAAGATTTAATAGGACTTTGTCTCAAACTTTGACTTTTGGCTGTTAGGCCACGCATTCCTCCTTTCAGAATGTTGTGCTCTGGTGTTCTTCTCATTCTAACAGGCTCAGAATGTTCCCATAGAAATTATTTTTACCATAAAAGTACTGTGTTTGCTGTGAGGTATTATCTGTAGTATAGACTGCTCCAGGCTCTTCTTCCAATAAAACATTTTCTTCACTGGTATCACTCTCTGTTTCATGGTGACTATCACCTAGCATGAAATCTGGATCATCATCAGAATCGTCAAATGTGTCATCATTGATCCCATTTTCCTCTTCTTCTAAATCCCATAACTTCGCTTACACCCAAACTTCCAAATCTGGATTAGCTGCTGATATGTTACTCTTCTTAGAAAGTCAATCTGTGCTATACCTGAAATATAAGTTCATGCATAGAAGAAGATGCTATAAAATAACAGCCACTAAAGCAGAATTGTCATAATTAGAAACATGCGGTGTACTGCACCTACGAAATTCTTGTACGTAATACAAAACATGTGGTATCTCAGGCACACAACTTCGCACACTCCTCTAAACATTATTCTGTATGTCTTCACTGATGAGGTAAAACTAAAACTGATTGTTCACTGCTGCTTTACACACGTCAAGTACTGGGGCGAAGGTACTGGGAAAGTGAAGCTGCGCTTTTTTGCAGTGCTGCCACACAACACATTTAAAATAAACGAGGGATCTGAGAGACCGATATTTCGGGTTAAGGGTTAAACATAAACTACTGATGCATTTCCCCATTTGTAGATAAGGTGGAAAAATCCCAAATTTTGTGGAAAAAAAGTATGTACTCTCACATCAGTTTTCCAAAAGCACACATTTACCATTTACTGACCAGATAACTGTTGCATCTTTTTTACCTGTATTTAGTTCTTTTTGTAAGTGAATTTCAAATAGGCTACTGATAAAAAAGGTATTTTCACCACTTGCCAATATAGTGTAACCTGTGAACAATTTTCAGTACTTTCAGAATTTCTACAGCAAAATAGCATCAAACCATAACTTAAGCTGTAATTTGTGTAATTCAATTTCTTCAATTTTCCATGATTTGTGAAATTCCTTGTCAACATACTCCTGTTTGCAAAACATTGTGATAACACTTCTTAAGAAGGTAGTCATCTTTGACCACATTGATCTGTTAAGCTTTCCTCAGTCACATCCGCAATAGGAACAAACTGCTCCTAATTTAACCAGTCAGTAACAGCACATGTGAACTGGTGTAACAGGTTAAACATTCATGTAGTTTCATTGTTTCTCATGTTCCTTGGAATATATTTGCAACACTGGCCATGATGCAGAACATCAGCGCAGTCAGAAGATAAATTTCCTTTGTGAAAATAGGGTACTATTTCCTCAACAGATTTTTGTTTTGGTGTTGACATACAACAAAATTTGGCAAATGTCAGTCAACCACATACATACTATCACTGGCGGAATCAGAGTTTTCAAGTAGAAATGATCTAAATTTTCAATATTTATCCACCAGCACATTTAATTCCTAATGGTAGTGACAAAATATTATGGCAGGGTACTTTGCTCCCCTTTGTGCAGAAGAGTGCTTACTGGTGGACTTTTTCTCCTACTGTTACACTATCTTATGAAAATTATTTTCAAATATTGTGCAGTTCCTTACAAAAACTTGCTAAAAATGTAAGACATAATAGGCTCATGCTTTTAGACAGTTGTCTTTATGAAGTAAGGATGCACAGGCTCTTGTCCTTCTCTGCAAGGAGTACATTGTCTGCAATTGTTGTAGAAAATTAATCAGTTTAACATAGAATGGAAGTACAGAAAGCAAAATAAACTTTCTGTTGCTGAATTTAAGGAGCATTTTATTTATTTTTATTTAAATAATTGATGAGTGTATTGCTGGGATGTAGGCTGTCCAGATTATTTGAAAAGATCTTGGCCTTTACAAATGTCTGTGTGTGTGTGTGTGTGTGTGTGTGTGTGTCTATATATATATATATATATATATATATATATATATATATATATATATATATATATATATATATATATATATATATATAAAAAAACAAAGATGATGTGACTTACCATACGTAAGCGCTGGCAGGTCGATAGATACACAAACAAACACATACATACACACAAAATTCATGCTTTCGCAACCAATGGTTGCTTCGTCAGGAAAGAGGGGAGGAGAGGGAAAGATGAAAGGATGTGGGTTTTAAGGGAGAGGGTAAGGAGTCATTCCAATCCCGGGAGCGGAAAGACTTACCTTAGGGGGAAAAAAGGACAGGTATACACTCGCACACACACACATATCCATCCGCACATACACAGACACAAGCAGACATTTGTAAAGGCAAAGAGTTTGGGCAGAGATGTCAGCCGAGGCGGAAGTAAAGAGGCAAAGATGTTGTTGAAAGACAGGTGAGGTATGAGCGGCGGCAACTTGAAATTAGCGGAGGTTGAGGCCTGGCGGATAATGAGAAGAGAGGATATACTGAAGGGCAAGTTCCCATCTCCGGAGTTCTGACAGGTTGGTGTTAGTGGGAAGTATCCAGATAACCCGGACGGTGTAACACTGTGCCAAGATGTGCTGGCCGTGCACCAAGGCACGTTTAGCCACAGGGTGATCCTCATTACCAACAAACACTGTCTGCCTGTGTCCATTCATGCGAATGGACAGTTTGTTGCTGGTCATTCCCACATAGAAAGCTTCACAGTGTAGGCAGGTCAGTTGGTAAATCGCGTGGGTGCTTTCACATGTGGCTCTGCCTTTGATCGTGTACACCTTCCGGGTTACAGGACTGGAGTAGGTGGTGGTGGGAGGGTGCATTGGACAGGTTTTACACCGGGGGCGGTTACAAGGGTAGGAGGCAGAGGGTAAGGAAGGTGGTTTGGGGATTTCATAGGGATGAACTAAGAGGTTACGAAGGTTAGGTGGTGGATGGCAGAAAGACACTTTTGGTGGAGTGGGGAGGATTTCATGAAGGATGGATCTCATTTCAGGGCAGGATTTGAGGAAGTCGTATCCCTGCTGTAGAGCCACATTCAGAGTCTGATCCAGTCCTGGAAAGTATCTTGCCACAAGTGGGGCACTTTTGTGTTTCTTCTGTGGGAGGTCCCCCCCCATGAACCATGGACCTTGCCGTTGGTGGGGAGGCTTGCATGCCTCAGCGATACAGATGGCCGTACTGTAGGTGCAACCACATCGGAGGGGTATCTGTTGAGAGGCCAGACAGACATGTGGTTCCTGAAGAGGGGCAGCAGCCTTTTCAGTAGTTGCAGGGGCAACAGTCTGGATGATTGACTGATCTGACCTTGTAGCATTAACCAAAACGGCCTTGCTGTGCTGGTACTGCGAACGGCTGAAAGCAAGGGAAAACTACAGCCGTAATTTTTCCTGAGCACTTGCAGCTTTACTGTATGATTAAATGATGATGGCGTCCTCTTGGGTAAAATATTCCGGAGGTAAAATAGTCCCCCATTCGGATCTCTGGGCGGGGACTACTCAAGAGGACGTCATTATCAGGAGAAAGAAAACTGGCGTTCTACGGATCGGAGCGTGGAATGTCAGATCCCTTAATCGGGCAGGTAGGTTAGAAAATTTAAAAAGGGAAATGGATAGGTTAAAGTTAGATATAGTGGGAATTAGTGAAGTTCGGTGGCAGGAGGAACAAGACTTTTGGTCAGGTGATTACAGGGTTATAAATACAAAATCAAATAGGGGTAATGCAGGAGTAGGTTTAATAATGAATAAAAAAATAGGAGTGCGGGTTAGCTACTACAAACAGCATAGTAAACGCATTATTGTGGCCAAGATAGACACAAAGCCCATGCCTACTACAGTAGTACAAGTTTATATGACAACTAGATCTGCAGATGATGAAGAAATTGATGAAATGTATGACGAGATAAAAGAAATTATGCAGGTATTGAAGGGAGACGAAAATTTAATAGTCATGGGTGACTGGAATTCGTCAGTAGGAAAAGGGAGAGAAGGAAACATAGTAGGTGAAAATGGATTGGGGGTAAGAAATGAAAGAGGAAGCCGCCTTGTAGAATTTTGCACAGAGCATAACTTAATCATAGCTAACACTTGGTTCAAGAATCATAAAAGAAGGTTGTATACCTGGAAGAATCCTGGAGATACTAAAAGGTATCAGATAGATTATGTAATGGTAAGACAGAGATTTAGGAACCAGATTTTAAATTGTATGACATTTCCAGGGGCAGATGTGGATTCTGACCACAATCTATTGATTATGAACTGCAGATTGAAACTGAAGAAACTGCAAAAAGGTGGGAATTTAAGGAGATGGGACTGGATAAACTGAAAGAATGAGAGGTTGTACAGAGTTTCAGGGAGAGCATAAGGGAACAATTGACAGGAATGGGGGAAAGAAATACAGTAGAAGAAGAATGGGTAGCTCTGAGGGATGAAGTAGTGAAGGCAGCAGAGGATCAAGTAGGTAAAAAGACAAGGGCTAATAGAAATCCTTGGGTAACAGAAGAAATATTGAATTTAACTGATGAAAGGAGAAAATATAAAAATGCAGTAAATGAAGCAGGCAAAAAGGAATACAAACGTCTCAAAAATGAGATCGACAGGAAGTGCAAAATGGCTAAGCAGGGATGGCTAGAGGACAACTGTAAGGATGTAGAGGCTTGTCTCACTAGGGGTAAGATAGATATTGCCTACAGGAAAATTAAAGAGACCTTTGGAGAGAAGAGAACCACTTGTATGAATATCAAGAGCTCAGATGGCAACCCAGTTCTAAGCAAAGAAGGGAAGGCAGAAAGGTGGAAGGAGTATATAGAGGGTTTATACAAGGGCGATGTACTTGAAGACAATATTATGGAAATGGAAGAGAATGTAGATGAAGATGAAATGGAAGATAAGATACTGCGTGAAGAGTTTATCAGAGCACTGAAAGACCTGAGTCGAAACAAGGCCCCCTGACAACATTCCATTAGAACCACTGATGGCCTTGGGAGAGCCAGTCATGACAAAACTCTACCATCTGGTGAGTAAGATGTATGAGACAGGCGAAATACCCACAGACTTCAAGAAGAATATAATAATTCCAATCCCAAAGAAAGCAGGTGTTGACAGATGTGAAAATTATCAAACTATCAGTTTAATAAGTCACAGCTGCAAAATGCTAAGGCGAATTCTTTACAGACAAATGGAAAAACTGGTAGAAGCGGATCTCGGGGAAGGTCAGTTTGGATTCTGTAGAAATGTTGGAACACGTGAGGCAATACTAACCTTACGACTTATCTTAGAAGAAAGATTAAGAAAAAGCAAACCTACATTTCTAGCATTTGTAGACTTAGAGAAAGCTTTTGACAACGTTATCTGGAATACTCTATTTCAAATTCTGAAGTTGACAGGGGTAAAATACAGGGAGTGAAAGGCTATTTACAATTTGTACAGAAACCAGATGGCAGTTATAAGAGTTGGGGGACATGAAAGGGAAGCAGTGGTTGGGAAAGGAGTGAGACAGTGTTGTAGTCTCTCCCCGATGTTATTCAATCTGTATATTGAGCAAGCAGTAAAGGAAACAAAAGAAAAATTTGGAGTAGTTATTAAAATTCATGGAGAAGAAGTAAAAACTTTGAGGTTCGCCGATGACATTGTAATTCTGTCAGAGACAGCAAAGGACTTGGAAGAGCAGTTGAACGGAATGGACAGTGTCTTGAAAGAAGAATATAAGATGAACATCAACAAAAGCAAAACGAGGATAATGGAATGTAGTCAAATTAAATTGGGTGATGCTGAGGGAATTAGATTAGGAAATGAGTCACTTAAAGTAGTAAAGGAGTTTTGCTATTTAGGGAGTAAAATAACTGATGATGGTCGAAGTAGAGAGGATATAAAATGTAGACTGGCAATGGCAAGGAAATCGTTTCTGAAGAAGAGAAATTTGCTAACATCGAGTATAGATTTAAGTGTTAGGAAGGCGTTTCTGAAAGTATTTGTATGGAGTGTAGCCATGTATGGAAGCGAAACATGGACGATAACCAGTTTGGACAAGAAGAGAATAGAAGCTTTCGAAAAGTGGTGCTACAGAAGAATGCTGAAGATAAGGTGGGTAGATCATGTAATTAATGAGGAGGTATTGAATTGGATTTGGGAGAAGAGAAGTTTGTGGCACAACTTGACTAGAAGAAGGGATCGGTTGGTAGGACATGTTTTGAGGCATCAAGGGATCACAAATTTAGCATTGGAGGGCAGCGTGGAGGGTAAAAATCGTAGAGGGAGACCAAGAGATGAATACACTAAGCAGATTCAGAAGGATGTAGGTTGCAGTAGGTACTGGGAGATGAAGAAGCTTGCACAGGATAGAGTAGTATGGAGAGCTGCATCAAACCAGTCTCAGGACTGAAGACCACAACAACAACAACAGTTGTGGGAGGTTCTGGGTTTGAGGGGATGAGGAAGTGGCTCTGGTTTTTTGCTTCTGTACCAGGTTGGGAGGGTAGTTGTGGGATGTGAAAGCTGTTTTCAGGTTGTTGGTGTAATGGTTCAGGGATTCCAGACTGGAGCAGATTCGTTTGCCACGAAGACCTAGGCTGTAGGGAAGGGACCGTTTGATGTGGAATGGGTGGCAGCTGTCATAATGGAGGTACTGTTGCTTGTTGGTGGGTTTGATGTGGATGGATGTGTGAAGCTGGCCATTGGACAGATGGAGGTCAACGTCAAGGAAAGTGGCATGGGATTTGGAGTAGGGCCAGGTGAATCTGATGGAACCATAGGAGTTGAGGTTGGAGAGGAAATTCTGGAGTTCTTCTTCACTGTGAGTCCAGATCATGAAGATGTCATCAATAAATCTGTACCAAACTTTGGGTTGGCAGGCCTGGGTAACCAAGAAGCCTTCCTCTAAGCGACCCATGAATAGGTTGGCGTACGAGGGGGCCATCCTGGTACCCATGGCTGTTCCCTTTAATTGTTGGTGTGTCTAGTCTTCAAAAGTGAAGAAGTTGTGGGTCAGGATGAAGCTGGCTAAGGTAATGAGGAAAGAGGTTTTAGGTAGGGTGGCAGGTGATCAGCGTGAGAGGAAGTGCTCCATCACAGTGAGGCCCTGGATGTGCGGAATATTTGTGTATAAGGAAGTGGCATCAATGGTTACAAGGATGGTTTCCGGGGGTAATAGATTGGGTAAGGAAAGTGGTTGGTGTCTTTGATGAAGGATGGGAGACTGCATGTAATGAGTTGAAGGTGTTGATCCACGTAGGCAGAGATACGTTCTGTGGGGGTTTGGTAACCAGCTACAATGGGGCGGCCGGGATGATTGGGTTTGTGAATTTTAGGAAGAAGGTAGAAGGTAGGGGTGCGGGGTGTCAGTGGGGTCAGGAGGTTGAAGGAGTCAGGTGAAAGGTTTTGTAGGGAGCCTAAGGTTCTGAGGATTCCTTGAAGCTCTGCCTGGACATCAGGAATGGGATTACCTTGGCAAACTTTGTATGTGGTGTTGTCTGAAAGCTGACGCAGTCCCTCAGCCACATACTCCCGACGATCAAGTACCACGGTCATGGAACCCTTGTCCGCCGGAAGAATGATGAGGGATCGGTCAGCCTTTAGATCACGGATAGCTTGGGCTTCAGCAGTGGTGATGTTGGGAGTAGGATTAAGGTTTTTTAAGAAGGATTGAGAACCAAGGCTGGAAGTCAGAAATTCCTGGAAGGTTTGGAGAGGGTGATTTTGAGGAAGAGGAGGTGGGTCCCGCTGTGACGGAGGATGGAACTGTTACAGGCAGGGTTCAATTTGGATAGAGTCTTGGGGAGTTGGATCATTAGGAGTAGGATTAAGATCATTTTTCTTCATGGCAAAGTGATGTTTCCAGCAGAGAGTACGAGTGTAGGACAGTAAATCTTTGACGAGGGCTGTTTGGTTGAATTTGGGAGTGGGGCTGAAGGTGAGGCCTTTGGATAGGACAGAGGTTTTGGATTGGGAGAGAGGTTCGGAGGAAAGATTAACTACTGAATTAGGGTGTTGTGGTTCCAGATTGTGTTGATTGGAATTTTGAGGTTTTGGAGGGAGTGGAGCTGGAAGTGGGAGATTGAGTAGATGGGAGAGACTGGGTTTGTGTGCGATGAGAGGAGGTTGAGGTTTGCTGGAAAGGTTGTGAAGGGTGAGTGAGTTGCCTTTCCGGAGGTGGGAAACCAGAAGATTGCATAGTTTTTTGAGGTGGAGGGTGGCATGCTGTTCTAATTTGCGGTTGGCCTGTAGGAGGATGCTTTGAACAGCCTGTGTGGATGCGGGAGAGGAAAGATTGAGGACTTTTATTAAGGATAGGAGTTGAAGGGTGCGTTCATTGGCTGAGTTGATGTGTAGGTGAAGGATTAGGTGGGTGAGGGCAAAGGATTGTTCAGTTTGGAACTGGTATGGGGACTGATGGAAAGAAGGGTTGCAGCCAGAGATGGGAACTTTAAGTGTGAGGCCTTTGGGGGTAATGCCAAATGTCAGACAAGCCTGAGTAAATAAAGTTTGGGAGCGTAATCTGGCTAGGGCGAAGGCATGTTTGCGGAGGGAATGTAAATAAAACTTAATGGGGTCATTGTGGGGGTGTTGTGAGGGTGACATGGTATTAGATGGTGGAAAGTATAACATGAGGCTGAAAAAAAAATTATATATATATAAAAAAATAGAAAGAAACATTCCACATGGGAAAAATATATTAAAAACAAAGATTCCATGACTTACCAACAGGGAAAGCGCTGGTAGATAGGCACAATAAAAAAACACATTTCGAGCTTTCACAACCCACAGTTGCTTTGTCAGGAAAGAGGGAAGGAGAGGGAAAGATGAAAGGATGTGGGTTTTAAGGGAGAGGGTAAGGAGTCATTCCAATCCTGGGAGCGGAAAGACTTACCTTAGGGGGAAAAAAGGACAGGTATACACTCGCACACACACACACATATCCATCCACACATATACAGACACAAGCAGACATATTTTATATATATATATGGGGAGAGATAAAGGTGAATTAGAAAGCAACTGGAGATCTGGTGTGAAAAAAGGCGAAAAAGTGTTGGTTAAAGCTGGGCTGTCTTGATCCTGTGGTGAACTTGGGTTGGTAGACAACGATGTGGTTGTGTTGCCGCCAAAACACGTTAAAGGGTTTAGAAATTCGGGAAAATTTCGAAAAAACTACGTGTAAATGTATTAAAAGGAGTGGTTTTGTGGTGTCAGATTACGAGAATGAGGCTAACAATTGTCTGACAAAGAAAAATATACTGGGTTATTACAAATGATTGAAGTGATTCCACAGCTCTACAATAAGTTTATTATTTGAGATATTTTCACAATGCTTTGCACACACATACAAAAACTCAAAAAGTTTTTTTAGGCATTCGCAAATGTTTAATATGTGCCCCTTTAGTGATTCGGCAGACATCAAGCCGATAATCAAGTTCCTCCCACACTCGGCCCAGCATGTCCCCATCAATGAGTTCGAAAGCATCGTTGATGCGAGCTCGCAGTTCTGGCACGTTTCTCGGTAGAGGAGGTTTAAACACTGAATCTTTCACATAACCCCACAGAAAGAAATCGCATGGAGTTAAGTCGGGAGAGCATGGAGGCCATGACATGAATTGCTGATTGTGATCTCCACCATGACCAATACATCGGTTTTCCAATCTCCTGTTTAAGAAATGTCGAATATCATGATGGAAGTGCGGTGGAGCACCATCCTGTTGAAAGATGAAGTCGGTGCTGTCGGTCTCCAGTTGTGGCATGAGCCAATTTTCCAGCATGTCCAGATACACGTGACCTGTAACGTTTTATTCGCAGAAGAAAAAGGGGCCGTAAACTATAAACCGTGAGATTGCACAAAACACGTTAACTTTTGGTGAATTGCGAATTTGCTGCACGAATGTGTGAGGATTCTCTACCACCCAGATTCGCACATTGTGTCTGTTCACTTCACCATTAAGAAAAAATGTTGCTTCATCACTGAAAACAAGTTTCGCACTGAACGCATCCTCTTCCATGAGCTGTTGCAACCACGCCGAAAATTCAAAGCATTTGACTTTGTCATCGGGTGTCGGGGCTTGTAGCAATTGTAAACAGTAAGGCTTCTGCTTTACCCTTTTCCGTAAGATTTTCCAAACCATCGGCTGTGGTACGTTTAGCTCCCTGCTTGCTTTATTTGTCGACTTCTGCCGGCTACGCGTGAAGCTTGCCCGCGCGCGTTCAACCATTTCTTCGCTCACTGCAGGCTGACCCGTTGATTTCCCCTTACAGAAGCATCCAGAAGCTTTAAACTGCGCATACCATCGCCGAATGGAGTTAGCAGTTGGTGGATCTTTGTTGAACTTCGTCCTGAAGTGTCGTTGCACTGTTGTGACTGGCTGATGTGAGTGCATTTCAAGCACGACATACGCTTTCTCAGCTCCTGTCATGATTTTGTCTCACTGCGCTCTCGAGCGCTCTGGTGGCAGAAACCTGAAGTGCGGCTTCATCCGAACAAAACTTTATGAGTTTTTCTACGTATCTGTAGTGTGTCGTGACCATATGTCAATGAATGGAGCTACAGTGAATTTATGAAATCGCTTCAATCATTTGTAATAGCCTTGTATATACTTAAGGCTCACCATTTGACCACCTTCTTCTGTGCGGCTGCACAAACAGTACCCAAACTCTTACAGGAATCAGCAAAAAGCCACGCATAATGATTATAATGGGCAGGGGCACTATGAATATTGTGCGGGACAGTAAGTTGGGAATGTGGGTCTCACGGGAGACGTGCTGGAGATAAGTCCCTGCAGTTGCACTATTCTCTTTGTCCTCGGTGGCTCAGATGGATAGATCAACTGCCATTTAAGCAGGAGATCCCAGGGTCGAGTGCCCACATGGGCACACATTTTTGACTGTCCCAATTGACGTATATCAACACCTGTATGAAGCTAAGCATAATGGTTTCATTGTAATTTCAGACACCAACTTTTTCCCAGTACAAGATCCGTGACACTCACTGGGGGGACTCTGCACTCTTAAGAGGTGGCCAGATGTCTCTCTCACTGTAGCATGGACACACATCAAATATCCCCTTAACAGTTATTTCAGATTGTTCCAAAGAAAACTTTCTATTAATGAAAATCTAGACAGACATTGTACATAGTCAGTTCTAAAGTTCAAAATGAATTTTAAAATTTCGAATATCACCAACAAAAAATATTGGGTATGAGATCTGTTCAAAAAATTTCGAAACACTCATAATTTTGCACCAGTAGTGCACTGGAGCAAGATGCAGCTTACATCCCTGCACACACCTGTGTTTAATGTGTAACTGTCAGATGTTTTATTGTTGTAGGTCTGTCAATTATTGTTCGGTACTGTATTGAGTAGAATGTTGTTGCACAGTCTGCAAGAAAGCAGTTAGAGGTGAAACACATCTGTGTTAAATTTTGCGTGAGACTCAATAAAACTGTTACAGAAGCACACCAAATGAGGCAGTAAGCCTACAGTGATGAGTACTTAAGCCATACTGTGTTGATAATGGTTCACACAATTTAAAAATGGGAGAGTGGAAATTATGTTATTCTTGTTCAGGATTCCATCAGACATCTGCAGACTATACTTGTGTTGGGAATGTCGATGAAATTGTGCCTGCCTGTCAGACTGAGTGAGAGATTGCAGAAGAAAGTAAGGTTTCAGTTGGATCATGTCGTGAAATCCTCACGCAGCATCTTGTAATGCGTCGGATTATCCATGGCTCGTAAGACCAGAAAGACCTTCCCTTTGCAATCTGTAAAAATCTTCTGGATTGCACAAATGAGAGAGAGAAGTTTGTTAAGAGAATCATAACTGGTGATGAAATGTGGATCTACAGTTATGATGATGAGACTGTGGCTCTACCTCCACAATGAATTGGGAATGTTTTTTGAAGTCCCAAAAAAGCTAAAGTATTAGTTCATCATGAATTCATGCCACAAGGACAAATTGTTAATCAATGGTACTACCGGGACATGTTGTGATGCATGTGAGAATGTATGAGAAAGAAATGGTAGCCAATGTGGAGGTGGCAAACCCTGTTGAAAGGACGAAGATTTGCAGTGATAGACAAGTTATATATTCCCAGATGGTACTTTGAGTCGTCTATCAAGAGATGTATGAATACTGCTTCTTGGAGCAGAAATGGTGTTGGAGTGCTGTAATAGTTGTGGAGAAGTATTTCAAAGGGGACCCTGCTCAATAAGTAAAAGGCAAACATAGAAAAATTTTGTGAACAAAGTCTGGAATTTTTTGAACACTCATGCACTGGACTTTGACTCAAATATCCTGAAACCTGAAGTTTTTTTGTTTGTGTATAGTCGCCTGTCACTCAACTGACAAACGCTTGTCACTTTCAGTATTGAATGAAATAACATGATTCTTCACTTTCTTGCCACTAAATTAAATGTTGAACTCAGGATCACCATAGCCATCCTTTTCTGAAAGCATTGCCTACACAATACAGGAGAATTTTAATGTGCATCATTTGAGTATCCAATGCTGCTCACAGTAAAGATATCTATTGGCAACTGCCTTAAATCAAATAAGACAGACACTCTCTAGCAACTGAACATTTGGCTACCAGTGCTTACACAGGTGTATGCAGTGTTCTATTTTTTCGAAGGTCTGTTCGTAACTTATCTGAGCATACTCAGGATTTTAAGTTTCTGTCTGAATAATAAAAACCAGAACCTGGGGGTATTATTTTCAGGGGTTGAACTTGCTGAGCTTGTTTCAGTTTGTACTTGCTTTGTCATTGAAGTATGTGAAGCTGCCACAGTTGGAAATGTCTTGAAGCATAAAATAATGACCATACCACAGAATTCAAAGCATGCAAATGATGGCTGTGCTATCTACAAATAATGGGTTTCTCAGATAACACACCTCAAAGGTTGAGTCGCGATAGGCACAATAAAAAGATTCACACAATCATAGCTTTCGGCCATTAAGGCCTTTGTCAGCAGTAGACACACATACACACACACTTACACACACACACACACACACACACACACACACACACACACACACATGCAAGTGCAACTTGCACATTTGTCTGCAGTCTCAGAGAGCTGAAACTACACTGCGAGCAATGGCACCAGGGCATGATGGGAGTGGCGGCTGGGTTGGGGTAAGGAGGAAGCTAGGGGTGAGAGGGGCAGGGATAGTATGGTGGGAATGGCGGACAGTGAAGTGTTGCAGTTTAGACGGAGGGTAGGAGAGAAGGTGCAGAGGGAGGAGTGGGTAAGTAGCAGAAAGGAGAGAAATAAAAAAAAAAAAAAATTAAAAGACAGGGTATGGTGGTGAAATGACGGCTGCGTAATGCTGGAATGGGAATGGGGAGGGGGCTGGATGGGTGAGGACAGTGACTAATGAAGGTTGAGGCCAGGAGTGTTACGGGAACGTAGGATGTATTACAGAGAAAGTTCCCACCTGCACAATTCAGAAAAGCTGATGTTGGTCGGAAGGATCCATATGGCACAGGCAGTGAAGCAGTCATTGAGATGAGGGGTATCATGTTTGGTGGCGTGTTCAGCTACAGGGTGGTCCACTTGTTTTTTGGCCACAGTTTGTCGGTGGCCATTCATGTGGACAGACAGCTTGTTGGTTGTCATGCCTACATAGAACGCAGCACAGTGGTTGCAGCTTAGCTTGTAAATCACATGACTGGTTTCACAGGTAGCCCAGCCTTTGATGGGATAGGTGATATTAGAGACCAGACTGGAGTAGTTGGTGGTAGGAGGATTTATGGGACAGGTCATGCATCTATGTCAATTATGGAGTATGAGCCATGAGGTGAGCGATTGGGAGCAGGGGTTGTGTAAGGATAGACGAGTATATTGTGTAGGTTCGATGGACGACGAAATACCATGGTAGGAGAGGTGGGAAGGATAGTGGGTAGGACATTTCTCATTTCAGGGAGTGATGAGAGGTAATAGAAATCCTGGCAGAGAATGTAATTCAGTTGCTTCAGTCCTGGATGGTACTGAGTTACGAGGGGATTGCTCCTCTGTGGCCGGACTGTGGGACTTTGGGAGATGGTGGGAGACTGGAAAGATAATGCATGGGAGATTTGTTTTTGTACAAGGATGGGAGGATAATTACGGTCAGTGAGGGCTTCATTGAGACCCTCGGTATATTTAGAGAGGGACTGCTCGTCACTGCAGATGCAACAACCATGGGTGGCTAGGCTGTACGGAATGGACTTCTTGGTATGAAACGAGTGGCAGCTGTTGAAGTGGAGGTATTGGTGGTGGTTAGTTGGTTTCATATGGATGGAGGTACTGATGTAGCCATCTCTGAGGTGGAGGTCAACATCTAGGAAGGTGGCTGTTAGATTGAGTAGGACCAGGTGAAGCAAATGGGGAAGAAGTTGTTGAGGTTCTCAAGGAATGTGAATAAGGTGACCTCACCTTCAATCCAGATAGCAAAGATGTCATCAATGAATCTGAACCAGAATCCTCACCCCCTCACCTGTCCCACAGTCCGGCCACAGAGGAGCATTCCCCTCATAACTCAGAACCATCCGGGACTGGAGCAGCTGAATTATGTTCTCCGCCAGGGTTTTGATAACCTCTCGTCATGCCCTGAAGGACCCCTCCTACCATGGCATTCCGCCATCCACCAAACCTACAAAATATATTCTTCCATCCTTACACAACCCCTGCTCCCAATCCCTTACCTCATGGCTCATACCCCTGTAACAGAGCTAGATGCAAGAGCTGTTCCATACATCCTCCTACCAACACCTACTGCAGTGTGGTCACTAACATCACCTATCCCATCAAAGGCAGGGCTACCTTTGAAATCGGTCATGTGATTTACAAGCTAAGCTGCAACCACTGTGCTGCATTCTATGTAGGCATAACAACCAACAAGCTGTCTGTCCACAATAATGGCCACCGACGAACTGTGGCCAAAAAACATGTGAACCACCCTGTAGCTGAACACGCTGCCAAACATGATACCCCTCATCTCAATGACTGCTTCACAGACTGTGCCATATGAATCTTTCCCACCAACACCAGCTTTTCTGAATTGTGCAGTGGGAACTTTCCCTGCAATACACCCTATGTTCCCATAACCCTCATGGCCTCAAACTTCACTAGTCACTGTCCTCACCCATCCAGCCCCCTCCCTCATTCCAGCATTACACAGCCGTCATTTCACCGCCACACCCTGTCTTTTAATTCATTTTTATTTTCATGTTTATTTATTTCTCTCCTTTCCGCCACTTACCCCCTCCCCCCTCCACACCTTCTCTACTGCCCTCCGTCTAAACTGCAGCATTTCACTGTCCGTCACTCCCACCATACTATCCCTCCCCCTCCCCACCCCAGCCTCCTCCTTACCACCACCCAGTCGCCACTCCCATATGCACTGGTGCTGCAGCTCACAGTGTAGCTTCAGCTCTCTGAGACTGCAGACGTGTGTGCAAGTTGCGCTTGCGTGAATGTGAATGTGTGTGTGTGTGTGTGTGTGTGTATGTGTGTCTACTGCTGACAAAGGCCTTAATGGCCGAAAATTATGACTGTGTGATTCATTTTATTGTGCCTATCGCGACTCAGCGTCTCCGCTATATGGTGAATAGCAACTTTCCTTCTCTCGTATTTTTACATTCCATCCTGGATTATCCAATGTTTGATTTACACCTGAAAAGTTGTAATTTAAGAAGTATTTAACTGCAAAAATTGTTAGGAAAACACTCAATTTCTAAAGCAGTATGAATTATTCTCACCGGCCATACTTCAAAAGATTGTATTTATCCAAACACAGTTTTACAAGGATAATTAATGTCAGCTTGATGAAATGATAAAACATAACTAAGATATTGGTATGTAATTATGAAATTCTAATTACAATATGAATGCTGCAGTTCATTCACATCTTGTAAGCTCAGTGAACACTGAACACATACTTCCAGCTGATGTCAGGGCCTGAGTGATACCTCTCCGTTACATCGTATGTGTATTTCAATTAATCTCAAATTCTAAGCCAGCTTCCCTTAATATTGTAATGGTTGTGGAGTTGGGTAAGTTAAGTTTGAATTATTTGTCATATGTCTTGAGTCCTGCAAGTGTAATGTGGAAAGTTATTTTAAAACTTCTGCCAATCCTGACATTTACTAGCTCTTGATTTGTTTGAAAAGTAATTAGTGTCATATGTGATACTAAGAATGTATGCTTTCTTTTAGGATGTATAGCTTGTATTTGTCTGCTACAGATTGTGAAATGGGTGTCAATGAGAAAAATTTTGAAATTGTGTGTAAGCTTTATTGAAAACCATTAAGTAGTCTCTCAAATACCAGATGAAAGAAGGCCAGGTATTTGTGCACTGGCAGTTAAACTGCCTCAAGACAGTTTCTCACTGTAATACATCTTTCTTCCTCTAATACATGATTATACACATTAATGAGCATACTATGATAGCATTTTAAATTTTTACAGTTTGGCCAATAATTCACTGAAACATTGAAAATCAAATTCTTATTGCCATTGTGTTGTAAATGGTACCAGATAACAGCATAGTAAGAAAAGGCTAATGTCTGTTAATGTGACTATTAGGTAGGTCAGATGATGCAGTTGACTGTAAAAATGTAGAGGTGATGATTCTTTTAGGCCTTTCGTATATTGTGTTAATATTTATTTGTACATATCCCACAAAAAATATCATAGCTGAATATGCACAGGAAAAATGTGAAACTGAAATGCATATTTGATCAGGTGAAGTTTCACTGGTGTAAAGAGAGAGAACTTTTCTCAAGTAGTACTCTGAAATGTGTGACAACTTTTGTCCGCAGCTCGTGGTCGTGCGGTAGCGTTCTCGCTTCCTGCGCCCGGGTTCCCGGGTTCAATCCCCGGGCAGGGTCAGGGATTTTCTCTGCCTCGTGATGACTGGGTGTTGTGTGATGTCCTTAGGTTAGTTAGGTTTAAGTAGTTCTAAGTTCTAGGGGACTGGTGACCATAGATGTTAAGTCCCATAGTGCTCAGAGCCATTTGAACCATTTGACAACTTTTACTTTGGGGATCACATGTTCCCAGTGTGAGGGGAAATGTTTGTTAAGATATACATTTGTTACATATACTGACTTGTTTCACATGTTTCCATCATGTCAGAAAGCATGAAGGAGTATTATTAGAGGTTTGATCTATGAGAACTGCATACTGCTGGGTTTAAAATTGATTTTGTCTTGCACGTAATTCTGGAGACAACTGTGAAGCACTCATTCTCAGTCACAGTCTTCAAGAAGAGCCTGTACTGGTCAGACTGGGAAGACTGCAAGATTGCCTGGTGTCACAAGTTTACGGGGTAGAATTAGAATCCTCATGTGATCACTCAAGTCACATTCACAGAATAAAGGTCTACCACCCTGCCGTTCACCCTTTGATAAGTCTCTGGTAGAGAATGGAATCTTTCTTCCTATTTATCTTATTTTGGAGATGGGTGAAATATTAATTAGTCAGTCTGTAGAATGCATAGTTTAATTCTACAAAGTGTTTGAAATGTATTTGTTGATCACTGTATTTTTTTGTGCTGAAAGGCTCCCACTAATCAGTGCCCCTTTAACTGTGGATTAGCTCTTCTTGGTTGACTTCTCCTTGCATCTCTTTGCATCAAAAGGTGCTGAAAGAAATTTGTTATCCACTATAATAACAGATAGTTTGAACTCACAGTATTGCCTATAATGTAAAAGTCTAGATGACAGACTACATCTGCATGTCAGTCAGACAAGAGGTTGCCTATCCGAGTCCATGCAGACAAATTTGCACAAATATAACTTCATTTGTTCTCTGGTGAGCCTTTCTTTTACAATGTGATCAGCTCAGCTCAAAAGAGAAGAATGCTCAGACCAGCAGGTACAAGTGCCTGTTTATGGCTTGCCTCCCTTGTAGAACAGGATTGTTAAAACTCTGATCTGCACAAATCATAAATCACCTCTTGAAAGTGGGCTGCTTTCTGCTACTACCTTATCATACAATGGTTATTAGTCAGCAAGAGGGAAGTAGAGAAGTGGGACATCTGATCCCAGAATGTCACACTTCAAAGCAGAAGGCTAGAGTTTCCATACTTTATGGACATGTCAGATTATGTAATTCAGATAGTAAACACCAAAGAGAAACAAATCCAAAACAACACTAGCAAAGTCACAAAGCAAATGGTATTATCAGCTATGAGAACAAAACTGCTCAATCATTTGTCTATAGAGGTAGACTGTAATAGAAATTAAACCTGTAGTGCTTTTACAACATATATCTTGGATGTAACTATTGTAGCTCTTCCATTTCACAAGTTAACTCAAATTGCCACAAAACAAATTTTTCAAATTTACTGATAGATGCAGATTTCTGAGTTCAGTATTAACCTTGGCTGGTATTGAGCACTTTATATGTTGTTGGGTTAAGGCTCTCTCAGACTTACTTCTGTGCAGTTACGAAAGATTTGGAAGAGAAAAATAGAGGCTTGTGATGTGCCTATACTCAAACACACCACCTTTCCCAACTCTTTCATGAGAATTCAAGCAAATAAACTTCATTTCCAATGAATTCAGAATTATCTTCCACTTAAATCCTTACCTGATCCATATGTTCTTCTAGCAATTAGTAATTACCAACCCAAAGTTCCTAAATGCATACACACACACACACACACACACACACACACACACACACACACACACAGACACACACAGTGTTTCCTGAAGGTCACAAAACAGAGATCACAGTTTTTGTCTAGCCACAAAATCCAATGACTGTTCCCTGTCCCAATACGGTAACCTTTAACTTTGTACTGAAATTATATACCTTTCTCTGTTTGGCAACAATGTGCATCACCATTTCATTAACTGTTTCTCAGTTTGAGTCACCTCATGTAACAATGAGGTCAAAAAAAATAATCTTGTTCCTGACTTGTTATAAAATTATAAGCTGTGAAGGACAGCCCAGACAGTTTGCTCCCTGAACATAAGTCTTGAAACCCCGCCAAGAGAAAATTTTTCAGTAATTCAGTTCTTCTAAAATGTACAATGTGTGGAAATTCTGTTGACAACTTTGGCACTGAATTGCTGGTTCTTGTAAAGTTTGTTCACATCACAAACCAAATCTTGAGAAATTGGAGGTGGTTAACCAGGCAGTCCATTATATTGCAGATGGTATTCCACAGCTGATTGATGACTCAGTTTTCTTAAACGTTATAAATTTCAAAAACTTGGCACACAGATGAAACAGCTACAATTGGTGTCTAAATGAGTTCAAAGCATACAAGTAGAAATGTATTAACTCTGAAATGACTGCATGACGTTCAGTTTTTTACAATTTGGCTTTATTTTTAGATAGCCCCATAAAAATGATGATGACTTTAATGCAAAAGGTGGAACACACCTGCAAACTAAAAAAAGAAAATACACATTATGTTGCAGCAAGAAATGAGATTTATAAAAAGAATATGAAGCAAAGGTTGGTCTCCTCCTTTGACGAGTGTATTTAGCATCCATCTCACTTTTTTTGAACAACATTCTTAGACTTTACCTTACTTGAATGTTGCTTAATTACATTAGGTTGTTACTGCAAGTTAGCAAATGCAACCTAATCAGAGGACTGGCCAAACATTTTGTAAAATGTGACCTGCAACTGTTAGCTTAATTGTTTCCAAATGGAGAATCTCTGTAAAGATGCTGGCTGCAGTGATATTTGTAAGCTGGCCCCTAACAACTCTTACACAGGTGCCTGCCCTGTGGACTAGGAACCCAGTATCAATCAACATTCGTGCAGAGGTGAGATACAAAACAGTTAAAAGGCAACTTGTATTGTAGTTCTGCATCTGCAACATTAAATTGCTGTGCTACCACTGGAAGCTTTAAGCTCGCACTTAAACTAGCGTAGTGTGTGCTACTTTACTTGTGTAGACTGTATGGTCTGTACAGACTCTTTGTTTCTTAATTGTATTTTTTATTACAAATTGTAACACCTTCCAAACTTTGCACACTGGTAAAGGCCATAGGAGCATAGTGTTTTCTCAGTGTACTTCTTACCTAAAGGTTCTAGTAGCTGGAGTCAAAAGTTCTTGTTAATCATGCATTTTACATTCTTGTAGAGATATTTCGATATAAACTTCAATCCTGAACACAGATTTCTTTATAACTGAGAAGTGAAAGAACAATTTTGATAGATTTAACTTCAGAAATTGTTCATATAACTATTTTCTTACAGTGGAAAATCCAGGACAAAATGTAACATTATGAAAAAGACTAACCGCTCGCCATATAGTGGAGATGTCGAACTGCAAATAGATACAAAAAATTTTGTTGTGCTTATCTGTGCCTCGACATCTCCACTATATGGGGAATAGCATATACTGTAAAAATATTTTCATAAATTTTCAATCCCTACTTAACACCGTTTGGGGTTTAATTTTCAAAAACAGCAACACTTTTTTTTTTATTTGTAACAGTCAAATACCTGCATCTGTAAATGGAGATCTAAGAAAAATGTTAATTATGTAAAACATTTCAGCCAATATTGCACTGCCATTAGCATTAAATTTCAAAAAATGCTGGAACATGTATTTCTTAGTTTGACTGAGGAACAAAGTAAAATTTTTGTAGGTGGTCTTAACAACTGCCTCAATAGTGACATGTTAGAAAAATCTTTCATCCCTCTTCAACTTCCTTAGGGGTGGAATTTCAAAACATCCTTTCTGAGACACCCTTGCAAATTTAAAATTTGCATTTAGTGATTCAGCCTGGGTAGTCAGTCAGAAAATTTCGTTCCTATGTAGGTAAGAATGCCACTGTGCACTAAGTGGTGCTTGCAACAGCTGGTAACCCTTCAGTTGTAATGTTGAAAACACATAAGTAAAAAATGTGGGTGGTACTGTCCAATGATTCCAATGACAGAAGTTGTGCTCAGTGGCGATGCACTAGTACATCATCGACTCTGGAAGCTTCTCTTCACCTCAGTGTGCCGTACTACTTGAACATTATTGTCCTAGTAAATCTGATGTGAACACTGCGGTCTCCCCTTGTTAGACCTTTTACAGCACCACATATCAAAAGCTCTCATTCTCTTCCTGTGGGTTTTTGGTTATTTACTGTATTCCAAAAAGAATACATAACATTTTAATTTGTTTGGACTACCATTTCAGAAATGAACATCATGTTACTGTGAGCCTGCATTATATATTACAGGCAGGCATTTTGCTCCTGAAATAGAAAAGTGTCATCCACTATTTTCAGTGTCTCACTTACAAAATCCTTTAGAATCACTTAATTCAACTACACTCTGTTATCCCAGTTTAATTTGGTTTGATGTCAATATTAAAACTTGTTTACCACGAGACTATAAATTGTGTTCAACTCAAACTTCAGAATTGCAGAGCATATTAAAGTAAACATGGCTCAAACATTTTCTAACTCAAAAAATTTCTTGCAGTAGCTAATTTGTCTAATAGTGCTAATGACGAATTAAGCCCAAGGAGTTGCTCTTACTTGAAGTAACTTAATATGTAATAGACCTGTATTCCAGTTTACTGACTTGAATAAATGTTAAATGACCTAGTGCCAAGGACAAAGATTCTAGGTTTATAGACTACCACTTCAGTTGACAAACTGAGGCCAATTTTTGGTCCACATAAGATCCTGAATAGTGTAATCCAAGATGAACACAAATTTTCATTCAAATTACTCCACCTTCTTGGAGACACTACTTGCTAGTGGGATTTACAAAATAAATCACATACTTTAAATCAAGAGTGGCCACTATAGGCTAAGTCCATGAAACAACTTAACACCCAGTTAGGCATGTTCTTCATATCTTCAGGGGCAACTACAAAGATTATTTCCATAGCACTTTATCTGTGTAATTATCAGGAGGAAAGCAGCTACAATGAACACAGAAATCCCCGATGCTTGTCATCTCCGCAGTTGCCTAATATAAATGGTATTTATCAGCAGAAATTAGCTTTGGAAAGAACACTGTTCTATAGTCCAAATTTTGAGTACTTTGAGGATTAGTAGCTGATAAAGTATTCTTTTCATTTGTTCTGGATGTCTGGGAATTTTGTCTGTTAGCTTCCGGGAACCTTCTACTCTTATACACTGGATTAGAAAACTCCACTGCCAATTCTAGTTTGGAGTGCAGAAGTTGTATGGGAATTATTTTACCTCTTAACCCTCATCAGGGCATGCATCCTACCTTAGCGTGAATGGGCGCATGACAGTTATTTACCGCATCACAATTTTTTCATTTTCTTTGCTCAATTATTGCTCTAAAATCACCTAAACTGCTAATATTTTCATTTTAAAAACACATTGACGTATAAAATAATGGACCATAAGGAAAAAAAATGAAACTTGAACAACAGAATAAAATTTATTATAACTTTAGCAAAATGCATTAAAAGTGTGATACTTCACACTGTAAAATATCCTACAACAATAAAGTCTACAAATAAGGTAGATAGGACAAAATAGGTAGGTAAGGTACAAAAAATTTAAAAATTACAGAAAAAATAAATTATCAGTCTTCATCTGTGTTTCACATTATTATGACAATTATGCAAGCAGGAACTGAGTGTTTTTAACAAACACTGTTGTTAGAAGAGTTACACCTTGGTAGTTATATGGTTTTTCTTGAACCACAAATGTAGCAAAAGGGTCATTTGTTTGGAGCCATCTCAGGCTGATTCCTTTTTCTTTCTTCTTAATGGTAGACCAAGAAAAATGCTCAGATCTTTAGGGAGTGACAGGATTTTTGCTCGCTCTCTCAAATTTTCATCCATTACTTCTGTGGCCAGGTCAGAAAGATATGTCCACCTCACTAAGGATACCAAGGGCTTGGTCATCTGGTAAATTTGCATGGAGTTTATTCTGGCAGTATCCAAATATCTGAAGAAAACTGTAATTGGCCATCTTTTAGTTCTTCTAGAAGTTGAAATCCTTGAACACACAAGGTTGACTGTGTCTAAACCCCTTTTCCTGCCATTGTAATGCATAATTTGAATTGACTTACCAGTTTTGTCATCCAGTTTGTTTTGCTCATGTAAAGCTGTCAAAACCAGAACAACCTTTTGCTTTTTAGTAGCAAAAGAGACCAAAGTTGAAATGTCATTACATCCAGATATATCATGGCCAGGAACAAGTTTATTTTTTATTTTGTGTCATGAATTCAGCTGGAATTTCAGCCTTATTCTCTGTCAGAGTTCCCAAGGAAGGAATTTCAATCAATAACATATATTCTGTTAATAGATAAATACAGAAGCAATTATCTGTGGTTACATTTTGGTTAGTTTTTAGGAGTGGTTCAGTCAGATTTTTGATAGTGTAGAATGGTCTGTTGGAAGAGATATATGGTCCAGGCTTTTGTATCTCACGGTAATCATCATATTATATATGTAAAAAGTTTGTGAATAATGCATATTATGAACTTTGAGGTCATATCTGGCTGGCTATTCGGCCACATATTGAATAAAACTGCAGTGACCATGAAATGCCACTATCATTTTGTCAATAGTCACACTTTCCCCAACATTGCAGTACTTTTGGCAACTGGCAAGAAAAGTGGAATGAAAATTTCAGATCGGAGCTAAGTTGTCAGTTACAGATCGGTCTTTGTGTATTGTAACATTAATAAACCATAGAGACCTCAACAACAATCATAATCCACAATCGCTAAAATTAGTGCGCAAAATCGCAAGTCCTGATCTGTCACTCGTTCAATACTCGGAAAAATCAGCCCAGTTTGCAAATTTGACAGCAATCAAAAATAAATCCCTGAGCACTGCTTTTATTTCCACGTCTGAAGTGGGCCCATAGTCTCTTTCTCAAACTGTATTGTCGGAAGACTCACTTCTTCTTCTTCTTCTTGGTTTTTTTTTTTTTTCATTTGAGCAATGAAAATATTAGTGCATCTAACAATCTCATTGATAATTTCTAAACACATTATTTGATAAAAACATTCTAGATTTGTTTCAGTTCCTAGCCCATCCTCTGGGGCCAGGAAATGTTTTTATAATGTTTTGGACTCGGTCTTTCCTTTTGATAAAATAAACTGTTAGCCCAAATTGTTTGATTGTCTTTTGCAATGAAGAATATCAAGCCTCGCATATCCAGAATATCTGCTTCATTCTCAACAAGAAGATCTTCTGTTGCTTCAGATAATTCTTCCTCCAAGTCACTGCCGTAGTGATCCTCTTCAACAGATGCAGGTTCGAAATCTATATCATCTAGATTATCGATTTCCTCTTCCTGCTGGTGTCCACCTCACCGTCTTTCATGCTCTTCTTCGGTTTCATCCTCCAGTTCTCAGAGAATTTGGAGTATACCCTCTGGCTTGTGAAAGTGTTCCCTAAGAAATAAGGGAAGATTCTCTAAGAATTGGAAATAAATAAATATTGTAATAACATTAAAGCTTGGAGAAGGTTCCTTATTGATAATGATAAGAACTGTTGTAGGTAAATGTCTATAAAACATTAATTATATCAAATAAAACTATATACTTTCAAATTATTTGCAAGTGGTACATTCATTTTGCTTCAGTTTAGTATAAAGGAAGAAAACGTATAGGTGCACACAACGGTAATCTACTCGCAGCCGGCACTTACGAAGTGAGAACAGTGACTGAGGAGGGAGACCTGCCCATACCTGGACATTGTCTCTCTCTGGCGCCATGTGGTTTATCTTGAGAATACTCCCCCTTCTGCTCAACTCAGACTGACCAAATGAAATTTTTGTGATTCTTTTTTAAAAAAGATGGTAAACTATTGCGTGCACACCTGTATGGAAATTAAGAGGATGAATGCCTTGACTGTGAGATAGAAACATCTTGGAAGATAATATTGGAATAAGTGTGGAGAAGTATATTTCTCACCATCAATTTATTAATTCATTGCAATTTATTAATAGTGCTACAGTTTCTAGCAGCCCAGAAGCTCTTCGTTCATGGGAGCTTCACACGGGCGGGACTCCATGGCAACACACAGTTGGAGACACTTGCAATGATGTGAGCATGTCAGGTAGCAGTCTTGTGGTGCTGTATAATGTCCCTGAAGTAGGTACAACATAAAAGAACATAAACCAAATGCAGAATAGCATTAAATATATAACTAATTTTTTTAACAAATCCTATGTTTTTTCCCCCTCTTGGTTTCATTCCCAGTTGTGATGGAGGTGGACAGGCTGAACGAAAGCATGCAGGCGAGGGTCATTTAACCTGTTTTTATTTGATTTCAGGTCTCTTGCGATATCTGGTGTTGGGATTGGTTCTATTTTGGCTTCTTGGCCTTAGGTTGGGGATATTTGTTTTTCCCAGTTGGGAATAGAGGAGGGTGCTGGGGACAGTTCCGGCATTTGCCTTCAGCCAAAGGGAAGCCTCCAAAAACCTGATTGGAGCTGCCAGTGTTGTTGCCATTGTCTTCTTCTTGTACTCCAAATGTCATTGATACAGGCATTCTACATACCCATTCCAGAATTATAATTGTGTACCCATAAACTATAATACCATATGGGAGCATTCATTGGCATTTAAGTGCAAGAATCTAAAGACCTTGAAGAAGCTATTGCAAGATGTCTGGTTATCAACTTCAGGAGGCAAGGATTAATGAAATAATGCCCAAATTTAGGCTGATAACATCTTAAAAGTTCATTGTTTGTCAGTGAGGTATACATGCTAATTGTTAGTTTGCCCTGTCAGCTCTGTCGACTATTGGGCCATTTTGCAACATGTAGCCTATTATATTAGCATAAGGTGTGGACCCTTTTTAATTTTGGCACCTGCTTGGTTGAATTTGAGTTAGTAGGATCCTTACTGAAATGTTGCAAGATATATCTGAATCTTTCATAATAACCTACTACAGAGATGTTGAAAGTGGACAAAATTTAACATTAACATTACTGCATCTAGACATGCCAATAATGAGCGGGAGTGAATTGAAGAAATAGTTCTTGACAGTGATGTCTACTAATGTAATTAGAGCACTTCTTGAGAAAGGAATTGGGAAGGTAAGGAGCTTGTCATATTGTGAGTAGGGTGGACTGTTGCATTCTGGTGTTGTAACTAAATAGTAGTTAATCAAAATATCCACGGGTGTACTGCCGGTCTACAGTGACCGTGGTGCGAGGCACGGACGGTGGAGGGAGTGCGCTGCGGGTGGAGGGCATTTAAATCGGCCGCCGCCGCGGCCGAAGCCAATTCCCCCTAAGCAGCCATAGCGTACGGATCTCCGTGCCGGCATGTTCACAGGAGCTCAGTCTGTGAGTTCACCTGATGATGGCGACATGTATGATCACCGAAATATTGTGCCCGTTGGACACTGTAGACTGGCAGTGCACCCATGGATATTTTGATTATAAAATACGCTGGGAGAAACTCAAGAATCACATCATACACCTTTACGGGGAGGAGATGTACCACAGCATGAAGAAATTTGAAAAGTTGCGCCACCATAGATGTCGTTTGCTAAGTACTCTTGCCTTTCTAAAGAGATGTTGTTCTGAGAATGTTGTTCCAAATTTTGCTAAGGTTATGCATCACATCGATTCTGCAGCAGCTAAGAGAATCAAGAAATGAGCCAGCCTCGTGTTGGTACGTGAGAGAGTGCAATTCACCCGCTGGAGCCTTGAGTTTATCTCACAGGAATTACTCAAACTACATTTGCAACTGGCTAGTAATTTCACTTCTTTTTCATGGGTTTGGATTGATGGTGTCACCTGGGTTGCAGCTGATTCCACCCATAAGAAGGCAACAGGACGTCAAACAGCTAAGTTCTCACGTCTCCTTGACAAACCATCTCTGCAGGTTCCGTGCAAGACTGTCATCAATTTGAGTGGCATGGTGTTGAGTGATGATGCAGTCTCGGTTTTGCAGAAAGGTCTCAACTTCGCTCCCACCCCCCAAGTTCACTCTGGTCACAGAAATTGTTAGTGCTGTTGAAAAGGTTGCAGCTCGACTTCTGCCTGAATCAGCTGAGGAAATATGTCGTGAAACTTGTCGTGCGTTGACGAAATCCAAGCCGATGAAGTCAAGTATCACCAGTAAAGAGAGGGCCGCCATTCGTGATCTGAGGGAGCACTCTGAAATTGTTGTCTTACCGGCTGACAAAGGCAATGCTACAGTTCTTGTCTCCCATAAGGACTACACTGATAAGATGCAGAGCCTGCTAAATGACAATTCCTACCGGAAGATCAGCTTTGACCCTACAAAGAAGGTGGAGAACAAGACGAGGTCGCTTCTCAAGAATGCAGATTTACCGGAGGGTGATGCTAAGAAATTGTTACCACAAGGACCGGTACCGCCTAGACTATATGGGCTCCCAAAGGTTCACACAGAGGGGTACCATTACGCCCCATTGTCAGCAACATCAGGGCACTCACATATTTGTTGGTCAAATACCTGACGGGAATATTAAGTCCTTATGTGGGTAAATGCCCTCATCACATCCATAATTCCATGGATTTTGTTAAATGCCTTGATAGCTTCAGGTTGGATGAGTCAGATATCATGGTGAGTTTTGACGTCGTTTCCTTGTTTACGAGGGTTCCCCTGCGAGAGTCACTAGAATTGATTAGTCAGAAGTTTGACGAGAAGACCACTGAACTTTTTAGGCATGTCTTGACCTCCACGTATTTTCTTTTTAATGGAGAATACTACGAACAAACGGAGGGAGTCGCCATGGGTAGCCCACTCTCACCGGTGGTAGCGAATTTGTACATGGAGAACTTTGAGGAGGAAGCCCTGTTGTCATCCGAATGGAAACCTACTTGCTTTTTCCATTACGTCGACGACATGTTCGTCATCTGGCCACATGGTATGGATAAACTCCTTGACTTCCTTACACATCTAAACTCCATACACCCCAACATAAAATTCACTATGGAGACTGAAACGGATGGTAAATTACCTTTCCTTGACGTCTTGGTCAAGAGAAGGGCTGACGGCACCCTAGGTCATGGGGTGTATCACAAGACAATGCACACTGATCTGCATTTGCACGCAGACAGCTGCCACCACCCTTCAGAGAGGAATGGGGTACTCTAGTACGTAGGGCACACACTATCTCTGATGCAGAGAGTCTACCCCAGGAATTGGAACATCTGAGAACTGTATTTCGAAAAAATGGGTTCTCAGAGTGGCAGATTCAATGTGCTCTCCGCCCAACCACTACAGCACAACCTGTGGAGATGGATGAAATCACGAGGGAGGATGTAGGCACTGCGTTTATTCCATATACAGGCGCACTCTCGGGGAAAATCCCCACATTTTGAAGAAACACCAGGTTGGAACTGTGTTTTGTCCTCCGAATAAAACTCGTGCACTGGTGGGGAGCGCCAAAGATAACCTCGGTCTGAGGAAGGCTGGCGTGTACTAGATTCCGTGTCAATGTGGCAAGTCGTATATTGATCAGATGATGCGTACCGTTGAGGATCGTTGCCATGAACACCAGAGGCATACTCGAATGATGTATCCGAGCAAGTCAGTGGTTGCTGAACATTGTTTGTTGGAAAATCACGCTGTGGAGTATGAATGCACGAGGATTCTGGTACAGACATCGAGATACTGGGACAGCGTTGTTAGAGAGGCCATCAAAATTCGCACCAATGATGACCTCATAATCCGTGACTGTGGCTATAATCTTAGCAAGGCTTGGGAACCAGTGATTGGGTTAATCAAGAGTAAATCGAGCAAATGTATAGTTATGACGACCACAGCGGACAGAGCCATCACATCGACGTCATCTGAGACGCCATCGCAATCTGTTCCACCACACGACCGTGGCATGGGGCGTGGACGGCAGAGGGAGTGCGCCGCGGGCGGAGGGTATTTAAATTGACTGCCACCGTGACCGAAGCCAGTTTCCCCTGAGCAGTCATAGCGTACGGATCTCCGTACTGGCACATTCACAGGAGCTCAGTCCGTCAGTTCACCTGATGATGGCGACATGTATGATCGCCGAAATATTGTGGCCATTGGACACTGTAGACCGGCAGTACACCCGTGGATATTTTGATTATCAAATACGCTGGGAGAAACTCAAGAATCAAATAAATAGTAGTTGGTTCTAACAAGCAATCTTTGCAGATCTGTATGGTAACAATGTGCAATGTGTACTGGAACTATGCTGAGCTCACAACAGTGAATACCATGAGTGTACAAAGACAGTGGCCGTGTTGTCGAGAAGCACAGGGGCCGAACTGCCGCCGAGCATAGGTTTTTTCCCAGATCGGGGTTATGTATCGGCTTGGGGCTGTAAGGCATAACCAGTTTCAGTATAAAGAGCTGACCACAATGCAGTTTGCTTTGTCTGCTTGTAAACATAAATGTGACTAAACACATGGATTTTTGGCCAGTATGAACCTTCACTAGAATAGTATGTGTTTGTATATATGGCTATGAGCAGTTCTGAATGTCTCTTTGAAGGCAGTTTCTGGTCAGAAGTTCATAACTTTATGCTTAAATTGAGGAATTTTTGTTTTGTTGTCTGGCAACAGCAGCATCTTGTCATTGATTTGGGTAGCTCGTTGAATACTACTTTGCCACTTTGAATTCTTACTTGACAGGATCTACCATCATAGAACCAGAATACTTGCATTTACTTCAGTTTATGGAGCATATAAGTAAGTGTTATCAGATTTGCAGAGGTGTTTTATGACTTTCTAGTTACTCCAGAGGTACGAATCAACAGGATTTGTATTATTGGTGGGGCATTCCTTCTCAGGAAATGACAGTTGCAGCATTAAAGTTGTTAATGAATTTTATGTGCTTGCAGTGGCAATGATACAGTGCTGTCAGTCATAAGTGATACAATGGCCTAACATAATAGTCTTCTTCAGATATCCATTTGAATTTAAATGCTTCGCAATGACACAGTCAATTTAAAGCCTCCTCAGCTTTGTTTGTTCTGCAGCTGACCCCTGGAGTGTGTTACAGATTTTTTGCAGCCATTATTCTCACCTTTGTGGTTTGTGCAATTTTTAAGTACTGTGAGTGTGGCTTTAGTATGCCAGCTTGCCCCCTACTGTGCAAAAATAATAGGCACTTGATGTGAAGTACACAATAAAGTAACAGTGCTGTTTGCTTGTGTACAGTACATGAAAACACAACATAACACACAGCTATCGGTGTAGAGATGTTGTGCTCTCATCTTGAAGTCCACATATAAATAATTTGATAACTTCTCCTTGATTAAAGTAAGATATGTAAAATTCTGTGAGCTTGCTGCCACCCTGTGTCACTTGCAGTTAATTGGTGTGAACAGGCTGCTCAGAAATTTCTGTGACAAACTTATAATACCTGTAGATGGAGTAGGTACACAATATTTTGAATAGAAACTTAATATGGCATCATATGCAAAGTTTGTGGCTGAGATGGGGAAGATCTGCTGGCAGAAGTTCTGACTGAAATAAAAGAGACATCAGTGTGTTGGAGTGTCCGTGCTTGAGGTACAATGTCTGTAATGCTAGTGGTTCCCACGTCGAGCCTCTGTTGTAATGCACCAGTACTGTTCTATAACTACAGTATGTTCTGTTCCTCTTCGTTTTGGTATAATATAAGCACATAATATTGAAGTGTTAATACAAATGTGTGTAAGTGATGAATAGATGTTTCATGAAGTTTCCTTTTGATTTATTAACTAAAAATTAAATTGCATTCTACCTAATTAAATTCCTCTAGCATAACAGGAAGAGTTAAACATCGGAATTGAAACTATTCAAAATAATATGTACTCAGTCCCCTCCAAAAGTCCTCAAAGTTTGTAACGGGATTTTTGAACACCTACTTTTTCACAGTTCACTGTCCACTGCAGACTTTGTGTTCATTGCTCTTATGCCTAATATCTTTACCTTCTGTTCAGACGAGAGAACAGATTTCATTCAAAGAAACATGTCTGATATTACCAGTGAATCTACTTCACAGCAATTCAAAAAACTGTTGCTTACAAGAAATCAAAATATTGAAAATAATTGTATGATAAATGAAGACATTTACATTTGTGAAAAGAGTACTGAACAGAAAACAGTACTGTGTCAATGTCACTGTTCTGGTGTTAATTTTCAAGGAAACTGTTTCTTCTATAATTCATGTCTACTGAGTAAGAAAAAACAATTGGATTCCATATTTTCTGTACAGATTTGCAAAGAAAAATTAATTTTTGGTGAAATATATGGAGGAGGGCTGTGTGGCTTGGTGGCTCATTGAGTGTAGGGCAAGAGCCAAACATCTGGGGTTATCAGTCTCCAGTCACCTGCAAAATTTACATTTGTTGCCAATTTTACCTTTAGCTGAGATTTATTAATGGGGGAAATGTCATTTTGCTGTGTGATACGGAGGTTATATTTGGGTCACAGACAATTTTCTGTAAATGGGTTGGGGAGTTAGAACAGTTGTCACTGAGAAGTCTAAATTGATATGGTTCAAAATTTACTGGAGACCAGACATAACAGGCAACATCTACCCTGCTGATGCTGAGGAGAGCTACATAGGAGTCTGCACAAAACTAGAGCAGAATGCACTGGGCTCATAGACACAATGTCTGGAAATGCAGCAGAATAGCTCTCCTGGCACGGAATGGGTAAGGCTTGAAATGCTGATCTTGGCACACCATGAGCCAGGTGATATGCAGGCACTTCTTCAGTGGATGTGAGGCCACTTCTAGGCATTTAGCACTCAACCTACCTAATAAGAGATATGAACCCCTCTTTTATTGCCTGTCCTTTTGTCACAAGTCTAGCCTTGTGTCTTATGATACTTCTGTCCTTGTCCTTTTTTAATTTGAACACCCACTTACTGCCAATAGTCTTCCATGCAGGTGGTAATTTAACAAAGATCCAAGTCTTGTTTTTCTTTATAGAGTCAGATTCATTCTGTACAGCTTCATACCAGGTTTCCTTATCTTCACAATTTGCAATTTCCTTGTAACTTTTAGGTACATGATCCACAAGTGAATCCGTATTGAGTGCAAGAACAGCATAGACTTTGAGATATTTAGGGCAGTTCCTCTTCCTGGTAGAACAACGAACAATTTTCTTTTCTGATAAATTTTCAGTTTCCTCTTCATCACTGGTCACTTCTGGTGTGGGAATTATTTCATGACACCCATCACTTGGTTTGGCATCCTCTTCAACGATGTCTTCTTCATTACCATCCTTCTTGGATGGTTCCTGTACAGATTCTGGGATCCAGTCCTATGCCAGTTTACTTTCAAAGTCAAATCTGCCTTTGTAGAAAACAATGTTCCCTTCTGTGACTATTTTTCCTTCTTCTGGACACCAAATCCTGTAGCCATTAGGACAGTAACCAGTGAAATATCATTTTAAGGATTTGCCTTCAAATTTCCTTGTTCTCAATTTCTTTGGTACCAGCAGATAAGCAATACATCTGACACTCTCAGGTTACTCAGATTAGGCTTCTTGTTATACCACAAAGCTACAGGCACCTTTCCTTCCAAAGATGCAGTAGGACTTCTACTAAGCAGGTACACAGCAGTACGGACAGCTTGTGACCAGAACATTTTATCTAATTTACACTTAAGTACCATACAACAAGCTTTCTCAATAATAGCTCTGTTCATTCACTCTGAAACATCATTTTTCTCAAGAGTGTCTCTGCTTGTAACTCAAACTGTATTCCTTGTTCTTCAAAAAACTGTTTCAATTCATTTGACATGTATTCACAGCCACTGTCACAGTGCAATCTGCTAATCTTAAAGTTCAAATGAGCTGTAGCCATGGCATGAAACATCTTCAGATAGCAAGTTACCTTTGACTTTGACTCCAGTGCATAGGCCACTATGGAATGTGTAATGTCGTCGACAAACGTGAGCACATTCTTCTTTATGTCGTACGATTCTGGTGCAATTGTCCCACACAGATCACTGTGGATCAACTGAAGAGGTCTGGTGGGACGTTTCCTGTTGTGATTGTATGGCAGCTGTGATTGTTTTCCTTTGACACAATTTGAACATTGTTCCATGGGGATTGTTGAAGTATCCAGTTCCATACCATCACTTGTGACTGGAGGCGTTTAATGATATCATAACACAAATGGCCTAGTATACTATGCCACAGTATCGCATTAGTTGCAGTTGAAGCAGCTGACAAGGCTTTTCTTGAAAAAAACTTTGGAACATATACCGTATTTACTCGAATCTAAGCCGCACTTTTTTTCCGGTTTTCGTAATCCAAAAAACTGCCTGCGGCTTAGAATCGAGTGCAAAGTAAGCAGAAGTTATGAAAAATGTTCGTACGTGCTGCCACAACTAACTTCTGCCGTCGAATATACGAGGTCAGTTCAATAAGTAATGCAACACATTTTTTTTCTCGGCCAATTTTGGTTGAAAAAACCGGAAATTTCTTGTGGAATATTTTCAAACATTCCCGCTTCGTCTCGTATAGTTTCATTGACTTCCGACAGGTGGCAGCGCTGTACGGAGCTGTTAAAATGGCGTCTGTAACGGATGTGCGTTGCAAACAACGGGCAGTGATCGAGTTTCTTTTGGCGGAAAACCAGGGCATCTCAGATATTCATAGGCGCTTGCAGAATGTCTACGTGATCTGGCAGTGGACAAAAGCACGGTGAGACGTTGGGCAAAGCGTGTGTCATCATCGCCGCAAGGTCAAGCAAGACTGTCTGATCTCCCGCGTGCGGGCCAGCCTTGCACAGCTGTGACTCCTGCAATGGCGGAGCGTGCGAACACACTCGTTCGAAATGATCGACGGATCACCATCAAACAACTCAGTGCTCAACTTGACATCTCTGTTGGTTGTGCTGTCACAATTGTTCACCAGTTGGGATATTCAAAGGTTTGTTCCCGCTGGGTCCCTCGTTGTCTAACCGAACACCAGAAATAGAAAAGGAGAACCATCTGTGCGGAATTGCTTGAGCGTCATGTGGCTGACGGTGACAATTTCTTGTCAAAGATTGTTACAGGCGATGAAACATGGGTTCATCACTTCGAACCTGAAACAAAACGGCAATCAATGGAGTGGCGCCACACCCACTCCCCTACCAAGAAAAAGTTTAAAGCCATACCCTCAGCCAGTAAAGTCATGGTTACAGTCTTCTGGGACGCTGAAGGGGTTATTCTGTTCGATGTCCTTCCCCATGGTCAAACGATCAACTCTGAAGTGTATTGTGCTACTCTTCAGAAATTGAAGAAACGACTTCAGCGTGTTCATAGGCACAAAAATCTGAACGAACTTCTCCTTCTTCATGACAACGCAAGACCTCACACAAGTCTTCGCACCCGAGAGGAGCTCACAAAACTTCAGTGGACTGTTCTTCCTCATGCACCCTACAGCCCCGATCTCGCACCGTCGGATTTCCATATGTTTGGCCCAATGAAGGACGCAATCCGTGGGAGGCACTACGCGGATGATGAAGAAGTTATTGATGCAGTACGACGTTGGCTCCGACATCGACCAGTGGAATGGTACCGTGCAGGCATACAGGCCCTCATTTCAAGGTGGCGTAAGGCCGTAGCATTGAATGGAGATTACGTTGAAAAATAGTGTTGTGTAGCTAAAATATTGGGGAATAACCTGGTGTATTTCAATGCTGAATAAAACAACCCCTGTTTCAGAAAAAAAATGTGTTGCATTACTTATTGAACTGCCCTCGTATGTAGCGCTACGCAGGCATGCTTTGTAGGCACAAAGATAAATACTGGCACCAAAACCTCTGCGTCAGTAAATAAATTTAAAAGAAAAAGTGGAAGACGAGCTTTTTTTCTACATCTGCATCTACATTTATACTCCGCAAGCCACCCAACGGTGTGTGGCGGAGGGCACTTTACGTGCCACTGTCATTACCTCCCTTTCCTGTTCCAGTCGCGTATGGTTCGCGGGAAGAATGACTGTCTGAAAGCCTCCGTGCACGCTCTAATCTCTGTAATTTTACATTCTTGATCTCCTTGGGAGGTATAAGTAGGGGGAAGCAATATATTCGATACCTCATCCAGAAACGCACCCTCTCGAAACCTGGCGAGCAAGCTACACCGCGATGCAGAGCGCCTCTCTTGCAGAGTCTGAAACTTGAGTTTATTAAACATCTCCGTAACGCTATCACGGTTAGCAAATAACCCTGTGACGAAACGCGCCGCTCTTCTTTGGATCTTCTCTATCTCCTCCGTCAAACCGATCTGGTACGCTGCAAGTTTAGACCATTGCATTTTCATACATTATCCAACGAAGTAAATACAAATTCCGTATTGTTCATCTTCGAATGTAGCACAATTTCAGTGTACTACGAAAATCTGACTGGCAAGACTGTTTGGGATGTTTGTCAATATGGCCAACTCTACGTTCTGAATTTTTTCCTATCTGTGAGAAGAGATGGTTGCTAATAGGAACCTGATGAAATTTGAATCACATACAGTATTCACTTCACCATAAGAATAATATGAATATAAACATTTTGCCATGTATTCTTTCGTGTTTGCTGCTATCTCATTTAAATCCTGTCTGCCTAATAAACTACGAAACTAGAGTGAGACAACAGCAAACGCGGAAGAATATATGTATCGTGTCATGTTTATATTCGTATTATTCTTATGCCTAATAGTGATACTGTCAGAAATGAAGCACGGCAAGTGACTAGATTTTTAAATCTAAGATGACTCTAATTTCTGTGCAGAATTTGATGTAATAAAGAAGCGGCCGCAAAGATTTTCAAACGGAGAAAAATTTTCGCCTAACTCTCGTTCAGAACATGTTCTATCATACGCAGTCTATTATTTGATTCTTGTTGATCATTATCAAATGGTTCAAATGGCTCTGAGCACTATGGGACTTAATTACTGTGGTCATCAGTCCCCTAGAACTTAGAACTACTTAAACCTAACTAACCTAAGGACATCACACACATCCATGCCCAAGGCAGGATTCGAACCTGCGACCGTAGCAGTCGTGCGGTTCCGGACTGCGCGCCTAGAACCGCTAGACCACCGCGGCCGGCGATCATTATCAAAGAAAGCAGCAGTAAGTAACAACAACTAGCAGTCTCTTGCCGTTGTTTCGCTAATGAGACGATTCCTCTCTCTCTCTCTCTCTCTCTCTCTCTCTCTCTCTCTCTCTCTCTCTCTCTCTCTCTCCTTTCCTTTTTTTTTTTTTTTTTTTTTTTTTTTTTTTTTTTTTTTTTTTTTTTTTTTTTTTTAATTGTATGCAGCGGTAGCGGGCACAAAATCAAGCCATGCCGCGTCCCACGACAGGCCGTAAACATGCACTATCAGAATGCGACAAACAATGCATGACACAGTGCAGTAATGCGTTTTCAGCTTAAGAGTGACGCAAACACCTATAACAAAGAAAACGGCATTTATCAGATCAATGCAAAATAAGCAATCGATTCAAACCAGACGAAGCACGTGAAAAAGGAAGGGTATCCGTATAAATACGGACGGAGCGCCTGACGCATAGCAATGGCTACGTGGTAAAGCTTAACTGCTAAGCTTACGACTCGAGCCAAACTACTGTAGCTGTATCGTCATTCATTCGACCTAAATTGTGTCGCATATTACAATGGACCAACTTTGTTTTGATTTGGAGGTGTGGCCTAAGACTTTTCTCTCCCCTTGAATTTAGAGTCTCAAATTTCAGGTGCGGCTTAGATTCGGTAAATTTTTTTTTTCCTTTATTTCGAGTCTCATTTTTCAGGTGCGGCTTAGATTCGACTGCGGCTTAGATTCAAGTAAATACGGTAACTGAGATTCATTCCTATTTGCAATGGCGACAGTTTCTTTTCCCTTTTTAATTAAATGCTGAGCCTTTTCAAATATGATACCAAAACAATTCATTTCCAGTCTTATAACTTGATGTCAGTTAGTTATAAGACTGGAAATGAATGGTTTTAGTATCACATTTTAAAAGGCTCAGCATTTAATTAAAAAGGGAACTTATAACTGCCCCCCCCCCCCTCCCCATCCCTCATGAACCGTGGACCTTGCCGCTGGTGGGGAGGCTTGCATGCCTCTTCTGCGTTACAGATGGCTGGCTGTACCGTAGGTGCAACCACAATGGACGGGGGGGGGGGGGGGGGGGGGTATCTGTTGAGAGGCCAGACTAACATGTGGTTCCTGAAGAGGGGCAGCAGCCTTTTCTGCAGTAGTTGCAGGGGCAACAGTCTGGATGATTGACTAATCTGGCCTTGTAACACTAACCAAAACGGCCTTGCTGTGCTGGTACTGCGAATGGCTGAAAGCAAGGGGAAACTACAGCTCTTATTTTTCCTGAGGGCATGCAGCTTTACTGTATGGTTAAATGATGATGGCGTCCTCTTGAGTAAAATATTCTGGAGGTAAAATAGTCCCCCATTTGGATCTCCGGGTGGGGACTACTCAGTAGGACGTCGTTATCAGGAGAAAGAAAACTGGCATTCTGCGGATCGGAGTGTGGAATGTCAGATCCCTTAATCGGGCAGGTAGGATAGAAAATTTAAAAAGGGAAATGGATAGGTTAAAGTTAGATATAGTGGGAATTAGTGAAGTTCAGTGGCAGGAGGAACAAGACTTTTGGTCAGGTGAATACAGGATTATAAATACAAAATCAAATAGGGGTAATGCAGGAGTAGGTTTAATAATGAATAAAAGAATAGGAGTGCGGGTAAGCTACTACAAACAGCATAGTGAACGCATTGTTGTGGCCAAGATAGACACGAAGCCCATGCCTACTACAGTAGTACAAGTTTCTATGCCAACTAGCTCTGCAGATGGTGAAGAAATTGATGAAATATATGATGAGATAAAGGAAATTATTCAGGTTGTGAAGGGAGATGAAAATTTAATAGTCATGGGTGACTGGAATTTGAGAGAAGGAAAAGGGAGAGAAGGAAACATAGTAGATGAATACGGATTGGGGGTAAGAAATGAAAGAGGAAGCCGTCTGGTAGAATTTTGCACAGAGCATAACTTAATCATAGCTAAGTTGTATACATGGAAGAATCCTGGAGAAACTAGAAGGTATCAGATAGATTATATAATGGCAAGACAGAGATTTAGGAACCAGGTTTTAAATTGTAAAACATTTCCAGGGGCAGATGTGGATTCTGACCACATGTTATGAACTGTAGATTAAAACTGAAGAAACTGCAAAAAGGTGGGAATTTAAGGAGATGGGACCTGGATAAACTGACTAAACCAGAGGTTGTACAGAGTTTCAGGGAGGGCATAAGGGAACAATTGACAGGAGTGGGGGAAAGAAATACAGTAGAAGAAGAATGGATAGCTCTGAGGTATGAAGTAGTCAAGGCAACAGAGGATCAAGTAGGTAAAAAGACGAGGGCCAGTAGAAATCCTTGGGTAACAGAAGAAATATTGAATTTAATTGATGAAAGGACAAAATATAAAAATGCAGTAAATGAAGCAGGTAAAATGGAATACAAACGTCTCAAAAATGAGATTGACAGGAAGTGAAAAATGGCTAAGCAGGGACGGCTAGAGGACAAATGTAAGGATATAGAGGCTTATCTCACTAGGGGAAAGATAGATACTGTCTACAGGAAAATTAAAGAGACCTTTGGAGAAAGGAGAACTACTTGTATGGATATCAAGAGCTCAGATGGAAACCCAGTTCTAAGCAAAGAAGGGAAAGCAGAAAGGTGGAAGGAGTATATAGAGGGTCTATACAAGGGTGATGTACTTGAGGACAATATTATGGAAATGGAAGAGAATGTAGATGAAGATGAAATAGGAGATACGATACTGCGTGAAGAGAGTGACAGAGCACTGAAAGACCTGAGTCAAAACAAGGCCCCGGGAGTAGACAACATTCCATTAGAACTACTGATGGCCTTGGGAGAGCCAGTCATGACAAAACTCTACCATCTGGTGAGCAAGATATATGAGACAGGCGAAATACCCTCAGACTTCAAGAAGAATATAATAATTCCAATCCCAAAGGAAGCAGGTGTTGACAGATGTGAAAATTACCACACTATCAGTTTAATAAGTAACAGCTGCAAAATACTAACGTGAATTCTTTACAGACGAATGGAAAAATTGGTAGAAGCCGACCTCGGGGAAGATCAGTCTGGATTCCGTAGAAATGTTGGAACACATGAGGCAATACTGACCTTACGACTTATCTAAGAAGAATGATTAAGGAAAGGCAAATCTACGTTTCTAGCATTGTAGACTTAGAGAAAACTTTTGACAATGTTGACTGGAATACTCTCTTTCAAATTCTAAGGGTGGCAGGGGTAAAATACAGGCAGTGAAAGGCTATTTACAATTTGTACAGAAACCAGATGGTAGTTATAGGAGTCGATGGACACGAAAGGGAAGCAGTGGTTGGGAAGGGAGTGAGACAGGGTTGTAGCCTCTCCCCGATGTTATTCAATCTGTGTATTGAGCAAGCAGTAAAGGAAACACAAGAAAAATTCGGAGTAGGTATTAAAATCCTTGGAGAAGAAATAAAAACTTTGAGGTTCGCTGATGATATTGTAATTCTGTCAGAGACAGCAAAGGACTTGGAAGAGCAGTTGAACGGAATGGACAGTGTCTTGAAAGGAGGATATATGATGAACATCAACAAAAGCAAAACGAGGATAATGGAATGTAGTCGAATTAAGTCGGGTGATGCTGAGGGAATTAGATTAGTAAATGAGACACTTAAAGTAGTAAAGGAGTTTTGCTATTTGGGTAGCAAAATAACTGATGAAGGTCAAAGTAGAGAGGATATAAAATGTAGACTGGCAATGGCAAGGAAAGCATTTCTGAAGAAGAGAAATTTGTTAACATCGAGTATAGATTTAAGTGTCAGGAAGTCGTTTATGAAAGTATTTGTATGGAGTGTAGCCATGTATGGAAGTGAAACATGGACATTAAATAGTTTGGACAAGAAGAGAATAGAATCTTTCAAAATGTGGTGATACAGAAGAATGCTGAAGATTAGATGGGTAGATCATGTAATTAATGAGGAGGTATTGAATAGAACTGGTGAGAAGAGGAGTTTGTGGCACAACTTGACAAGAAGAAGGGACTGGGTGATAGGACATGTTTTGAGGCATCAGGGGATCACAAATTTAGCACTGGAGGGCAGCGTGGAGGGTAAAAATCATAGAGGGAGACCAAGCAGAGACTAAGCAGATTCAGAAGGATGTAGGTTGCAGTAAGTACTGGGAGATGAAGAAGTTTGCACAGGATAGAGTAGCATGGAGAGCTGCATCAAACCAGTCTCAGTATTGAAGACCACAACAACAACAACTGACAGCAAATTATAATTAAGATCAGGCACAGACAAAACAACTTTAATTGTTACCTGAATTTACTTTCCTTTTACTATACTGGTGACTTTAATTTCTCCTTTTACTTTAGCCTCAAGAAAAATGCCTGACTTAGCTACTCTGACTTTAATTGGCTGTTACAGTTTCCATAAATTAGTGAGTTGTATCTTACTGTTAATCAGATATTCTGTTGCTCCAGAGTCCACGAACTAATTTATATTGTTTGTTGACTGATCTTCATTTGACAAAACCCATCTTCCTCTTTGACATTAGCTATGACCATAGAGTTGCTGATTCCTGAGTTCTTGTTTGATACCTTAACTCTACAATTAGCCCTTCTGTGTCCAGGGTTCCCGCAATGGTGACAAATAAAGTTCAAAGAAGTTCCTTGTTGACTTCTTGTTTTACTGGTGTCTGTGGTGTCTGATGAACCCTTTTTTAGATACCATTGAGTCTGAATAGGTGGTGTTTCATCATTTTTGTTTTTCCTGACAACTCCCTTTTTCTTTGATTCTTCATCCAGTAGCCTATTTTTCATGAAGCACAGCTTCAAGTCTTTCATTGAGAGTGATTCTATCACAGTGACCACTACGTTGTATTCTGCAGGCATCGTTAAAATCAAATGGCACACCATGTCCTTTTGTTCAACAGTTGCTCAAGTCGAACGTAAATCATGAATCAGTTTATCAAACTTCAGAAAGTGGTTATCTAGCAAATCATTTGTTGCATTAAATTTCATAGTTTACAATTGTTTTCTCAACAGAAGTTGATCAGCAATACCTTTTCTCTCAAATGCATTGCACAGAGAGGACCATAAAACAAAAGAAGTTACCTTATCTTTCACAGATTCCAAGTGACTGTCAGCAGTGCATTGAACAAGATCTTGTTTAGTCATTTCATCCAATCATGTTCCCTTTGCAGCATGCTGGATGTTCTCCTCTATCAGCAAATTCCGCCTTTGTGAGATAATTTGCTTGCACAAATGGTAAAAGTTCCAGTTCCTCAAGGAGAAACTCCATCCTGAATTTCCAGTTGTTGAAATTAATTCTGTTGGATAAAGGAATATGATATTTTTCCACTTCAGTTGACATCTTGGCTTAACTTTACATGATAGTGAACTTAGTACCAGGTATTTATCGCAGATTCCATTTATTTAAATCAAATCTTGGCCCATAACCCAATGTAATTTTAGTTTCTTATGATAAAATAACATACATAGAGTTAAAACTATTAGATGGTTTTTATTAAAGTGAAAGACGTAACAGAACAACTGAACATAAAACACCTGTTTTTACTCTTTGATGGTACAGCACTTAACGCAAGTCACACAGATAATCATTAAACTTGCAATCTCAACACACCCTGGTTTGATGCAGCTTTGCATTCAGTCTATAGCTATGCAAGCATTCCCATCTGTGTATACCCTACCTCCTTTGGAACATACTTAACTTTATTCGAACCTTGGTCCCCTCTGATTGTTACCTCTTACACATCCATGCAGTACCAAATAACTCTGATGCCTCAACATGTGCACTTCCATGTAATCACTTTAGTCAATCTGCCATATATTTTTCTCTCAAGTTATTCATCATCTGCAGTAATTAAGATCTACCCATGTAAGCTTGAGCCATATTCTGCAGCACTAATTTGATAAGCGTTACTGTGTACAATAATGAAGGGAAACAACTGTCCGTGGCCACAAGGTCATGCATAGAGTATTGTAAAGTGATAGAGAAATATCTGTTGATAGTTGTTGCTATGGTAACTGATGCATCGACATATTGTGATGACACTCGTAACAGCATGAAAATAACAATGCAGTGATTGGTCACAAATAAAGTATCTAATGTGCATACCATTTCCAAATAAATTTGCACTGCAGTTTGGATGAACATTTGTAGATATAAAGAGTAAAAAATTTTGGCTTAACTCTTGTTTAGAGACTGTGCTCTGCCAGTTTAGTTTGTACCAAAATTTTAATAAAATTAACAGAAAATACCACCAGATGAGGCTTTCATCACATTGGCTACAGTAATTTTTGATGAAAAAATGTCTGGAAATAGTGGCACATAAGTTGAAACTGTAAGTATTTAGTGATGATTTGTAGTTAATTCACTGATGACTAATTGCAACAGTGGTAACAACCAAAACAATGAATTTGTGCATGAAGTACGAAGAAAATATTTCATTCCAGGTCATTACATGTAATGAATTACTGACAAAAACTTTCAAGTAGTCCTTGACCCTACTTACAATGTTTTTATTCAGCATTATATTGATTAAGCTGTTTCAGAAATTAAGTGATGTGGTCGTAAAAGGTACACTTTTTCCTATTGGAATCTTAGCAAAGAGAGGTAATTAAAAGTTCTCTGCCCCTCAAAACAGATACCACTATCCAGAGACTCAAAATTTTGTTGTGGTTCATTGTGATTTTTAAAGTTGCATCTGTCACCTGTTACTCGTAGACACCTGGTGTCTGAAAAATGTGGTCGCAAGTCCCTCGCAGTGCCACTGAGATGAACACCTCTATTTGCAGCTTTTTTAGACATGAAAAGGAAAAAGGAGTGTCAAGATAATCTTGTCAGCTTATCTGAAGCTTCAAAATGTAAACCTTTGATGTTTATGTCTCTGATGATTGAGCAGTACCCATACGGGATCAATAATGAACATTGCAAACACAAGAAATATTAAATGGTAAATAATAAGTAGATGTCACCTTCCAGCAGCATATTCTTTTTGCCTGAACTCTTTACCAAGATTTCTCTCCAATATATTATTATAGAAGACAGATACATTCAGGAAGCATTTCCTAACACTGTGTTGATGAAGAAATTTAACTTTCAGGAAAGTAACAATATGTGAGAAGGAAAGTTACTACCCACGATATAGCGGAGGTGCTGAATCGCGATAGGCACCATCATAGCTTTCGGCTATTGAAGCCTTTGTCATCAGTAGACACACATACTCACACACTCACACTCACTCACTCACACACATGCACACACACGCACACACACACACACACACACACACACACACACACACACACACACACGTATTCACATCCATGCAAGTGCAACTTCCACACATGTCTGCAGTCTCAGAGAGCTGAAACTACACTGTGAGCAGCAGCACCAGTGCATGATGGGAGTCGTGACTGGGTGGGGGTAAGGGGTAAGGAGGAGGCTGGGGCAGGTAGGGGGAGACATAGTATGGTGGGAGCGGCAGACAGTGAAATGCTGCAGTTTAGACGGAGGGTAGGAGAGAAGATGTGGAGGAGGAGGGGGTAAGTAGCGGCAAGGAGAGAAATAAAAATAATAATAAAAAATAAAAAGAAATTAAAAGACTGGGTGTGGTGGTGAAATTATGGCTGTGTAGTGCTGGAACCAGAACAGGGAGGGGGCTGGATGCTTGAGGACAGTGACTAACGAAGATTGAGGCCAGGAGGGTTACGGGAACGTAGGATGTATTGCAGGGAAAGTTCCCACCTGCACAATTCAGAAAAGCTGGTATTGGTGGGAAGGATCTACATGGCACAGGCAGTGAAGCAGCCATTGAGATGAGGCAGCATGTTCAGCTACAGGGTGGTCCACTTGTTTTTTGGCCACAGTTTGTCAGTGGCCGTTCATGCGGACAGACAGCTTGTTGGTTGTCATGCCTACATAGAATGCAGCACATTGGTTGCAGCTTAGGTTGTAAATCACATGACTGGTTTCACAGGTAACCCTGCCTTTGATGGGATAGGTGATGTTAGTGACCGGACTGGAGAAGGTGGTGGTAGGAGGATGTATGGGACAGGTCTTGCATCTAGGTCTATTACAGGGGTATGAGTCATGTGGTAAGGGATTGGGAGCAGGGGTTGTCTAAGGATGGATGAGTGTAGGTTTGGTGGATGGCGGAATACCACTGTAGGAGGGGTGGGAAGGATAGTGGGTAGGACATTTCTCATTTCAGGGCATGACGAGAGGTAATAGAAACCCTGGCAGAGAATGTAATTCAGTTGCTTCAGTCCTGGATGGTACGAGGGGATTGCTCCTCTGTGGCCGGACTCTGGGACTTTGGGAGGTGGTGGGAGACTGGAAAGATAATGCACGGGAGATTTGTTTTTGTACAAGGATGGGAGGATAATTATGGTCAGTGAGGGCTTCATTGAGACCCTCGGTATATTTAGAGAAGGACTGCTCGTCACTGCAGATGCGATGACCACGGGTGGCTAGGCTGTACGAAAGAGACTTCTTGGTATGGAATGGGTGGCAGCTGTCGACGGGGAGGTATTGGTGGTGGTTAGTAGGTTTGATATGGACAGATGTACTGATGTAGCCATCTCTGAGGTGGAGGTCAACATCTAGAAAGGTGGCTTGTTAGGTTGAGTAGGACCAAGTGAAGCAAATTGGGGAAAAGTTGCAAAGATAGCAAAGATGTCATCAGTGAATCTGAACCAGGTGAGGGGTTTAGGATTCTGGGTTTTTAGGAAGGATTCCTCTAGATGGCCCATGAATAGGTTAGCATGGGATGGTGCCATGCAGGTGCCCATAGCTGTACCATGGATTTGTTTGTAGGTAATGCCTTCAAAGCAGCAGTAATTGTGGGTGAGGATGAGAGACTAGGAAGGAGGTTGTTGTTATGGAATCCACAGGGCATCTGGAAAGGTAGTGTTCACTAGCAGTAAGGCCGTGGGCATTAGGATGCTAGTGTACAGGGAGGTGGCATCAATAGTTTCATTCAGGAAGCGTTTCCTAACACAGTGTTGATAAAGAAATTTAACTTTCAGGAAAGCTGTTCTTGTTGTTCACTAGTTACATTTTATATATTCTGTGCTACTGACATTGTCTGTTACTCAACTACCCTATTTACATTTCTGAACATAACCCCCTCATCTCACTAGACGTCATTAAAGGACCTTGTTTTACTTTTAGTCTTAAAGCTTATTTGCAAGAAAGTATCCATCACTGTTTCTAAATATCTGCCATCTGATGGAACTGAACTGTCATTTAAATATTTTATTTTCCTTTTTCATGTTTGAGTTTTTCTTGCATGTACAAACTAAAAAGTGTGGGTTACAGCTATTTTATCCTTTAAAATTGCTCCCTTTTGCCATCCCTTCGAGTATTTTACCTTTTAACAGTGCAGCCTGTTTCCTGTAAGTTGAAAGATAATGGTAGAATTTGAATAGTTTTATAGTGTCAGTTTCCACAAAGTTACCCTTAGCTTGGAATTGGCACAACCAATCTGCATGTAACTTTGCTATTACACAACAAATAAAAGTTGTGGGTAACATGTTGTGAACATAACTGACACAAGCATTTTTCTTTAAGTACTACCTGATGTGCAAGAGAAATCTTGAATATGTGGTAACACTGAAGTGTCGAAACATCAGATGATAAAGCTGAAACAAGTGAAAATGGTGTTGGTCTCTCTTTCTTTCTTGCTTACTTACTCCTTGGAGCTACAGCCCATGTAGGGCTTTGGCCTCTCTGATGATCAGAGCCTAATCCTGATGATATTCTGCTCATTTCTTCCATCTCCTGACTCCAGACTTTCTCAGATCATTTTCCACATCCTCCACCCATCGTTTCCAGGATCTCCATTTGCTCCTTTCGCCACCTGGATCAGCCATCATATCCCGGGTATCCCTTTGCTCCTTTTTCCACCTGGATTTCCTGTGTGTAAACCTTTTTGACAACTTGATCCTCTAACATTCGCTCTACATGGCCCAGTCAGGATTTCTATACAGTTCGTCCTATTCCTTGTTTCTCTTTATCCTCCACCGCCCTGCCTCATACATAGCTCCAAAAATTTTTCTTAAGATTTTCCCCTCCCATCTTCTCAAGAGCTCTTCTTCTGCTACAGTTATTGTCCAAGTTTCTGAGCCATGCATTACCACTGGTCTTACGACTGTTCGATAGACAGTCACCTTCAAGTTTTTGTTCATGCTACATGACTGAAGGATCTTGATCAGGGCCCAGTAAGCTCTATTTCCTGCAGTAATCCTAGATTTAATTTCTTTTCTTATTCTTTCACCTCCGTAACCAGTGCTCCCAGGTATGGGAACTTCTCACATCTACACTCCTGGAAATTGAAATAAGAACACCGTGAATTCATTGTCCCAGGAAGGGGAAACTTTATTGACACATTCCTGGGGTCAGATACATCACATGATCACACTGACAGAACCACAGGCACATAGACACAGGCAACAGAGCATGCACAATGTCGGCACTAGTACAGTGTATATCCACCTTTCGCAGCAATGCAGGCTCCTATTCTCCCATGGAGACGATCGTAGAGATGCTGGATGTAGTCCTGTGGAACAGCTTGCCATGCCATTTCCACCTGGCGCCTCAGTTGGACCAGCGTTCGTGCTGAACGTGCAGACCGCGTGAGACGACGCTTCATCCAGTCCCAAACATGCTCAATGGGGGACAGATCCGGAGATCTTGCTGGCCAGGGTAGTTGACTTACACCTTCTAGAGCACGTTGGGTGGCACGGGATACATGCAGACGTGCATTGTCCTGTTGGAACAGCAAGTTCCCTTGCCGGTCTAGGAATGGTAGAACGATGGGTTCGATGACGGTTTGGATGTACCGTGCACTATTCAGTGTCCCCTCGACGATCACCAGTGGTGTACGGCCAGTGTAGGAGATCGCTCCCCACACCATGATGCTGGGTGTTGGCCCTGTGTGCCTCAGTCGTATGCAGTCCTGATTGTGGCGCTCACCTGCACGGCGCCAAACACGCATACGACCATCATTGGCACCAAGGCAGAAGCGACTCTCATCGCTGAAGACGACACGTCTCCATTCGTCCCTCCATTCACGCCTGTCGCGACACCACTGGAGGTGGGCTGCACGATGTTGGGGCGTGAGTGGAAGACGGCCTAACGGTGTGCGGGACCATAGCCCAGCTTCATGGAGACGGTTGCGAATGGTCCTCGCTGATACCCCAGGAGCAACAGTGTCCCTAATTTGCTGGGAAGTGGCGGTGCGGTCCCCTACGGCACTGCGTAGGATCCTACGGTCTCGGCGTGCATCCGTGCGTCGCTGCGGTCCGGTCCCAGGTCGACGGGCACATGCACCTTCCGTCGACCACTGGCGACAACATCGATGTACTGTGGAGACCTCACGCCCCACGTGTTGAGCAATTCGGCGGTACGTCCACCCGGCCTCCTGCATGCCCACTATACGCCCTCGCTCAAAGTCCGTCAACTGCACATACAGTTCACGTCCACGCTGTCGCGGCATGCTACCAGTGTTAAAGACTGCGATGGAGCTCCGTATGCCACGGCAAACTGGCTGACACTGACGGCGGCGGTGCACAAATGCTGCGCAGCTAGCGCCATTCGACGGCCAACACCGCGGTTCCTGGTGTGTCCGCTGTGCCGTGCGTGTGATCATTGTTTGTACAGCCCTCTCGCAGTGTCCGGAGCAAGTATGGTGGGTCTGACACACCGGTGTCAATGTGTTCTTTTTTCCATTTCCAGGAGTGTATAATAACAATCACCATCTTCAGTAGAAGCAGATCAACTTACATCACTAACACGTTCAACAACAGTACCAACTACCCGAGCAGAAGCATTGAAAACCACCCGCCCCTTAAGCAAAAGAAGAGTGTCACCACCAGGCCATCTCAAAGATTTTTTATTGGAGGCAGGCACCAATCAGCCAATGTGGTGAGCACTGCAAATTAGTAGTTTTGTATCAAAATGTACAGGGTATAATTAGTAAAATTCCAGAATTAGAAGTACTATTGCTTGATGAACTAATGGATGTTTCAGTTTTATGTGTATGTGAACATTGGTTAAAAGAAAATCAAGCGTTTGCTGCCAGAATAACAGGATATGAAATGATTAGTAGCTTCAGTAGAGAAACTTTTAAAGGGGGAGGAACATGCATTTATGTCAGACAAGGAATTGAATATGAAGAAATTAAGTTTAATAAGATAAAAAACATTGAAAAAGTATTTGAATATTGCGTTTGCAGACTAACAGACCTTAAAATAATTATTGTGTGTGTATACCATTCCCCATCAGGTAATTTTATGGAATTTTTGGACAGTGTTGAAAGTCTTTTTAGTGAGTTAAGACATTCTACAGAAAGCATTATTGTACTTGGAGATTTCAATGTCAACTTTAAAATCAACTGTTTAAATGTTACAAAATTGACCAATGTCTTTTGTTCACATAATTTAGCACCAACTATCTTTGAATACACTAGACATGGAAAGAACTCTGAAACAATAATAGACCAAATATTTCTTGACTTACATAAACTAGACAATGTTGTAGAAGTGATTGACACTGGATTCTCTGATCATAAAGCACTAAAACTTAGTATAAATAATGTACTCTGTGAAAACTCTAGGCCAAGTGAGAAACACATCCACAGGAGATGTATTAATGAGGACAACATTAGGATTTTTAATTCCTTGTTAAAAAATACAAGTTGGGATCTAGACAAACATGATAGTATAGACATGAAGTTTCAGTCATTTCTAGCTGATTATAAACATAACTTTGAAATTGCTTTTCCCCTTAAGAAAATGAAAGTAAAAGGCAAAATTAACACATGGATAGCACAGGGCATAAGAAAATCTGGAGAGCAACTCAGAATGTTAAGTAAATCAGCAAGGCAAAATCCTGCTTTGAAACAATGTGTTAAGTGTTATAGCAAATTATACAAGAAAGTAATCACTGCAGCAAAAACGTTAAATAATGATTCATTTATCAGTAGAAATAATGTCAACAAAAAAATGAAATCAGTTTGGAAAGTGATCAATAGTAACTTAGGAAGAAGCAAAGTAAGAAACAACATTGTTATTAAAACTGAGTACAAAACTACAAATGATCCATTACAAATTGCCAATATATTCAACTGTCATTTTACAAGTGTAGTTCAAAACCTCATACAATCCCAAAGTAGTACAGACATCAGTCATAACATCACATTGAATTCCAAAACTATGTTTTTGTATCCTGTAACAGTACATGAGGTAGAGAATGCCATCAGCAAACTAAAAAATAAATTATCCTGTGGCACCGATGACATTCCAGACAAAATCATTAAACACAGCAGATATATTTCTCCTCTTCTTGTAGATATAATTAATGCATCTTTCAGTACTGGCACTTTCCCTAGAAAGTTGAAACAATCAATTATAAAACCATTATACAAAAATGGGGATCATTATGATGTAAAAAACTACAGGCCTTTATCAATGTTATCTTGTTTTTCAAGAATTATAGAAAGAGTAATGTATGGAAGACTCTCTACTTTCCTAAAAAAAAGTGGAATATTGGTCAATGAACAAAATGGCTTTCGAAAGAATAGATCAACTGAAACAGCTATATACAACTTTCTAAAACTTGTCCTAAATTCCATTGATAATAACGAAGTTAATTGTGGGGTCTTTTTAGATTTATCAAAGGCCTTTGACGTTATTGCTCATAAACTACTGCTCGAGAAACTTAGTTGCTATGGACTCCGTGGTACTGCTCATGCATGGTTTAAGTCATGTTTATCTGGCAGATGCCAGAAAGTAGAAATAGTTCATGATGGAAAGTCATACTTTTCTGGTTATAAGGAAGTTCGTTATGGGGTGCCCCAAGGTTCGGTGTTGGGACCCCTGTTGTTCTTGATCTTTATAAATGACTTGCCAAACTATTTAACACAAGCTGATTGTGTACTTTTTGCTGATGATACAAGTCTCTTTATTAAAGCTCAGAATGGGACTGACCTTAACAGCAAAATTGAAACAACAACAGTTGAAGCAAGTAAATGGTTCAGGGACAACAGTTTATTTGTGAATGAGAAAAAAACATTATGGATGAATTACAGACATGTTTCAAATAATATGAAGCCCAATATAGCTGTGAAGCTAGGCCAACAGAATATACTACAAACGCCAAATACAAAATTCTTAGGAATTTGGTTAGATGAGCATCTAAAATGGGACAAGCATATAGATGTGCTCAATAAAAAGTTAAGCAAATGTTGCTATGTATTTAGAATGCTCAAAAATTTCTGCAGTGATCAAACAGTATTGTGTACATATTATGCATTTATGCATAGTCTTTTGCAATATGGTGTCATATTTTGGGGCAATTCAAGTCAGGCAAAACGCTCCTTTATTATTAAAAAACGAGCGATAAGAATCATAAAAGGAGCTGCACCTAGAGATCCATGTAGGGAATTTTTCAAGGAATATAAAATCATGACTCTTCCATCCATTTACATCTATGAAAGTATATGCTTCCTGAAGTCTCACCCCCAGTTTTCTTCCTTAAACAGTGAGTTCCATGACTATACAACAAGACAGAGTAATGAATTTCACGAAGAAGTGCATAAAAAAGCCCATTACAGCAAGAGTGCAATATACAACCCAAAAATTCTCTATAGTGCTCTTCCCTTAAAAATAAAAAGGATTCAGCAGCTGAGCAGTTTTAATAGTGAACTCAAAAGAATGTTAATCAGTAATAGTTTTTACAGTGTTAGTGAATATATGAATTCTTCAGAAAGATAGTGTGCCTTCACCTATCTTATAAGTTACTCATATACAAACTTGTGTCGTGGGGTAGACTCTTTTAGGTACACACAAAAATTAATTAATCTGTCAATATAGAGTGTTATAATCATTGTTTCTTGTTGCTGTCCATTATACACAGAATATATGTAACTTAATTGTGTCCTATATTGTTACAAATTTATATCATGTAAGCTATAATTGTTTTGCCCATATATTTAATTCAGATTGTTCACTGATAGTTTTTACATAATATGTTGTTATTCATATTTTTTCTGTATGTAACATATGACAAATCCCATATCATTGTACATGATAAAACGGGTGCTCAATAAACAAAGAACCAAACAAACTTCTATTCAACTTTATACATTTCTCTTTAACAACAGCATTTTTCATGGAAGCAAAGAGATACTGTGTTTTTGTTTTGTTTACCCTAAGCCCCAACTGTTCTACCTCCTTTTCCAGTCTGCCAAATCCTTCTTCCATTTCTTTCAAACTTCTAGACAGAACACACACACATCATCGGCATAAGGTAGGTTTTGGTGCATACGCTTGAACAGGGTGCCACCTCAGTTATCAATCCCCACCCTTTGCATCACTCTCTCCAACACTGCGTTGAAGAGTAGTGTGAATAATACATCACCCTGTCTTAACCCTGGGTTGCCTCAAATTCTTTAGAAAGTTTTCCTTCCACTTCTACATGGCATTTTGTGCTGGTGAGGGTCATTTGTACCAGTCTGATAAGTTTACTTGGGAATTCCATCTCCATTAAGGTGTCATATAGCTTGTTCCTTTTAACACTGTCATTGGCCAGTTTAAGTTCTACAAAAAGTTTGTGTACATCCGCATTATATTTGTAACAGTTTTCCATTATTTGCCATACAATGAAGATGTGGTCTGTTGTTGATCTTTCCTGTTGAAAACCTCACTGGTAGTCTCTGAGTATTTCTTGTGTAATTGGTGTAAGTCTCATAGCATGACTTTGGCTAATACTTTGTACACCACGCTGACTAAAGCAATACTACAATAATTTTCACAGTTTGCTTTGTCCTTCTTTTTATGAATCAGGCAAATAATGTCCATGTTCCACTAGTCTGGCATCTCTTCCTTTTCCCATATTTCCAATATCAGCTGGTGTACCAATCTTGTTAGATATTCACCTCCACCCTTGATCATCTCTGCTGAAAAGTTATCGTTACCTGGAGCCTTATTATTCCTTAGGGTTTTAATTGCTTTCCTAACTTCCTCTATTGTTGGTATAAGTACAGGTCTTTCATCCTGACTAACATTCTGCCACAGTTGGTGACCCTCTGTTTCATTTGGTTAGAAGCCTTTCCCCAGTTCTTTACCCTTCTTGTAGAATTTTCTACTTCTTGATCATTGTATTCCTCTTCTAGCACTGTAATCCATCTCTAATTCTCATTTCATTCTTCTGCAAATCCCATCTACCTCTTTTCTTTTCTTCATGAATTCTTCTGTATTAGATCTGGTTTATCATTTTCTTCCTTGCCTCATTTCTATCTTCCACTGCTTTTTTACAATCTTTTTCATACCATCCTGCCCTTCTAAGCCTTTCTTCTAAACCTAAGTCTTCTTCTGCAGTTTCTTGTAGAGCCTCTTTAATCATACTCCACTTCCCTTCTATGGTTTCCAGAGCTTGGCTTTGTTTAGCCTCACACTTTTTCTGCACTTCTGTTTTAAACTTTTCTGATACTTCCTTCTTTTTCAATTTGGAAAAACTGTATCTTCGTGGAGCTTTTCTTTTCCTCCTGGATCTATAGACTGCTATGCGTTGTCTGTATTTCACTCTTACCATATAATAATCCGAATTGCAGTCTGCCTCCCTGCAGCTATCAGCTTCGAGGATGTCAGACGCATGTCCCATGTTGATTACCATGTGGTCAATTTGATTAAAGGTAGTGCCATCTGATGAGTGCCATGTGGCTTTCCTTATGTTCTTTCTCTGGAGTCATGTACTCTTCATTATCATTTCATTTCCCATGGCAAAGTCTATGTCTTTAACCAGTTTTTATTCAACATCTCATGCAGGCTTTCATTTCCTACTGTTTCTCTAAAGGCATCTTCTTTTCCCACTTTTGCATTGAAGTCACCCTTTACTATCTTTACATCATTCCTTGGTATGCCTTGTAATTCCTGTTCCAGTTGACCATAAAACTCATCTTTCACATCATCCTCATCATCTTCTGTGGGTGCATACACACATACTAGAGTGATGAAGAAGTGGACCTTCATTCTCTAAGTAGTAGTAGTAGTAGTAGTAGTAGTAGTAGTAGTAGCTTTATTCATCCGTAGATCTCTTTTTACAAGGATATAGGACATGTCAATGTATTTAGAAATTTAGATCAATCTATACTAAGTCATATACACATATATTTACAGACCTCTAGTTAGAGACAACTATTAGATTTACTCCTGCTATACAATACTTTTTTACAAATAACTTATTAAATAATGTAATGCCACATTGTTCACTCATATCTCACTATCAGTCACTGCACACACTATACACATATTGTTTCATAACACACACACACACACACACACACACACACACACACACACACACACACACACACACACACACTGGTGATCTCTGGGTCATTTTCTGTACTGCAACTTCCGATTTGCTATCCTGAAGAAATGAGTCAGCATCCTTCCATAATGAGTGACATGTTGAGCTCAGAAAGAGGAAGACGTGTTAGTATTGTGCTATGGATAACTTGGGGGTAAGTATTTCTGGAATGTAAAAAAAAGAAGGGAAAAAACATAAAGTGAAGGTGTTATGTGGAATGTTGGATATTTTATAATAATTATTATTATTATTTATTTGTATAACATTATATAAGAAACCCCTACTCTGTTTTAGCTAAGAAATCCTTCGGTGTATAAAATGTATTGCATAATAGGTAGTTTTAGCTGCCTTTTTAAATAAGTGTATTTTGGCAATTTCTTTAATCTCTTTTGGTAATTTATTGTACAGTTTTATTCCTTGGTAGAAAATGCTGTTTTGAGTTCTATGTACATTTTTTCTTGGTAAATGTAAGTTGATTCTATTTCTTGTCGCATGGTCATGGAAAGAGTTGTTTGTGCAGTAATTACCAATGTTATTTTTGTTGTGTACAAATGACTGGTAAATGTATTCACATGGAGCAGTTAAAATCCCCAGTGTTCTGAACAGATCTTTACAATGAGCTCGACTAGTATTTTTGGTTATTATTCTTATGGCTCTTTTCTGGAGTTTGAAAATTGTGTTCATATTTTGTGCATTTGTTCTCCAAAAAGAATTCCATAGCTAAGAATTGAATGTACATATGAATAATATGTAACTAAAATTCACTGCATGTTACACACTAATGATAGGATTCTAAAGGCATAACATGCTGATGACATTCTGTTTGCAAGTACCTTTGTGTGTTCACACCACTTCAACTGAGAATCAATATTCATTCTTAGAAATTTTGCGTTTGTTACACAGTCTATAGAGGTGCCATCTACATTTAATTTAACATTGTCATTTTTCCTCTTCAAACTGAAATTCATGGCATTAGTTTTCTTTATGTCCAATGACACTTTATTCCTTATTGACCAATCATAAACTTCCTTGAGAGTTACATTTGCTTTCTCAGCAAGGAGTTCTCTTGTTTTCTCAGTGACTATAATATTGCTGTCATCAGTGAAGAGAATTTTTTCACCATGAGTAACACAATTCAGGAAGTCATTGATGTATATCAGGAACAGTATTGGTCCTAATATGCTACCTTGCAGAACCCCTATATTAAAGTATTTTGATTCTGATAAGTGTTTTACTAAATGTTTAGATCTATTTGAAGTATGTGTTATCTCTACTCTTTGTACCCTGTCTGTTAGGTATGATCGAAACCAGTCATTAGCTACCCCTCTTATTCCTAATGCTTCTAATTTATTTAATAGAATCTTGTAGTCGACTGTATCAAACGCCTTAGAAAGATCCAAAAATATGCCTGTGCCATACTCATCTTTATCAAGAGCATCAAGTACAACTTTTGTGAATTCTACTATGGCTGGCTCCTTATTTTTTGGCACTTCGCAAACCAAACTGTGATTCGCTTAAATGATTATATTTATTCAGGTAATTCATTAATCTGTGTTTCATAATTGCTTCTATTGTTTTTGAGAATGCTGACATCAGGGAAATGGATTGGTGATTATCTATGTCTTCTGTATTACCGTTCTTAAGCAAAGGTACAACTCGTGCCTATTTTAACTGCTCTGGAAATGTTCCTGATGTGAAGGATTCATGTATGACTTTTTATTTTTTAGTTTTTGAACAGTTTTATTGACTTCATTCTCTGTGGTTGGAAGTAACATCATTGTATTTAATGCAACATTATTTACAGGTGGTATATTTGTTTGGGGGAGTTTTTGCTGTAAGTTCTCTGCAATACTTGAAAAATGCTTGTTTACATAGTTTGCTAAGTGCTGTGGATCATTTATTACTTTATCCACCTCCCTTAGCAGAACGTTATTCTGCATTTGTTTGCCTCTCCCCATTTCCTTTTTTATACGATCCCAGACTGCTTTGCTTTTATTCTCTGCATTATACATTATTTTGTCATTAAATGACTTTTTTCCAACAATCAGCACCTTCCGATAGATCTTTTTGTATCTATGATGGAAATTTAATAATTCTTGATCGTTGCGAATCTTTTTCATGGAACTGAGGTGTTTAAGTGTTTGGAAGGACTTCTTAATAGCTGCTGTTGTCCATCTGTTTTTGTGAGATGTTGATACAGACATGCATACTTTTGGAAATGCCTTTTCAAAGGTCAATTTAAACAATGTGGAGAATTTAGAGAATTTCATATTCACATTGGTTTCCTTATACACTTCATCCCAGCTTTGTTTTACTAGTTCTTTTGAAAAATCTTTTATTTTGATTTCTGATAGTTGTTGTTTGTAGGCTCATAGTTTAGGTAATGATTTGATGCCTGACTTTACTGTTGTTATTTAACAGAGATGGTCTGATAGTCCAAGATCTTTTACAGCTGCATCACATTTCTCCCTGTCCATATTTGTAGTCACATGGTCAATTACTGATAAAGTTGCTGTGGGAACCCTTGTTGCACTATTGACCAATAGGGACATGCCAAAACTTTGAAGGATGTTTATGAAGGTGCTGCCGGATTCATTTATGATGTTACTGTTTATGTTAATGTCCTCACACAGAATTATGTTGACCTTTGTACTCGAGACTTTATCTAGAACTTCCATTAACTTATTGAAAAAAGTGCCCACACTACCACTGGGAGACCTACACACACACAAAATTATTAATTTCTTGGTGATATCAAGCCCTCAATAGCTGATATTTCAAAGTGTTTGTCTTCACTTACTGTACTGAGTTCATGTCTTGAATTGAACTGTGTTCCTTTTCTGATATAAATGCATGATCTTCCACCCATTGAAGTAGTTTTGCAGTAAGAGTTTGCCTTTTCATACGTTGATAATACTACATGTTGGATTTCTGTGTCTCTACACCAGTGCTCAGTAATACAAACTACTGTGCAGTTCAAAGATTGGAGCTCAACTTCTAATAGTTGTATTTTATTTTTTATTGATTGCATGTTTTGAAGGAGGATTATTAAGCCTGTGAAATGCCCCATGTTACTCTTTCCAATGGCTTGTTTTTCTCGCTGACATCTGGTGTATGTGATGTTTGAGGTGTTAAAATCTATCTTGTGAGTGATTGTTTCAGTATTTTTAAAGTTCTGGAGATACTCTTTAGGCAGGGGAACCTGTTGTCTGGATTTATCCTAAAACATACCTACTTTTCCTACCTATGACAACAGGTATTTGACTAAGTAAACATCCTTTCATTTATAGGGTTAAAATTTATGACTGTTGCTTTATACTTATTGTCAAACAAGAAAGCCAGTGCCACCTACTATATCACTGTCTCCTCCACTATACATAATAGTGTAATTACCACCTCTTATGATACCATCTCCTTTCCATCTGACCTCTTGAATTGCTGCTACTCCTATACGGTATTTCTCCACCTCTTGTTCGAGTCCATGTAGAGTTCCTGGTTTGTTCAAAGTTCTTACATTCCAAGTAACAAAGTATATATCATTTCTCCATTTACGGTGACCTTTACCTTGCATGGGTAGATAATCAGTATCTTCAGTCCAGCTGTCCCTATCTTTGAATTTCGTAACAATATGTTTTTCCGATATGGGGTTGTTAGCCACATGATCAACAACTATCCTGGAGGGTCTGGATTTGTATTGGGTTTACACCCTCAGGGAGACTGGCACCACCACACCTCTAGAGCCCTCCCTGCCATATGTTGTAAAAAATTAAAAATGATAAGGAAAACGGATGGGCTTAGGGTAGGATAAGACAGGAGACAGGTTATCGATAGGACGTTGTGGGATGCACTTTGACTGGCTCAGCCCCTTTGGGCTGCCCGGCATGGGTGACCCTGCTGGTAGCTATGATACTACCGGCATAGCCATCCGGATCCAGAGCACACAAACCTCCTCGCCCACAGGAACACTGCTACATTAAGGCAGTGTCCCCTGATGTTTCTCTGCAGGTGCTAAAAGTTTAATTTTGTTCTTGGGGGAATGGAAAATGCAGTGGAACTTAATATATTGGTATGCAGTCAATAAAGAGTAAGAAATGTAAATTTCGATTGGGATTGACTTTTTGAAATTAGGTTGAATAAAACCAATTACACTTTAATGTTTGAGTATTAGCTTGATACCTACCTCCTCCCCCCTCTGCACCTTCTCTCCTACACTCCGTCTCAACTGCAACACTTCACTGTCCGTCACTCCCACCATACTATCCCTCCCCTTCCCCACCCCAGCCTCCTCCTTACCCCCACCCAGTCACCACTCCCATCATGCACTGGTGCTGCTGATCACAGTGTAGATTCAGCTCTCTGAGACTGCAGATTTGTGTGCAAGTTGCGCTTGCGTGAGTGTGTGTGTGTGTGTGTGTGTGTGTGTGTGTGTGTGTGTGTGTGTGTGTGTGTGTGTGTGTATGAGTGTCTACTGCTGAAAAAGGCCTTAATGGCTGAAAGCTATGAATGTGTGATCTTTTTATTGTGCCCATCATGGCTCTCGCTATATGGTGAGTAGCAACTTTACTTCTCTCATATAGCTACATTCCATTCTGGATTTTCCATTGTTTGAAAGACCACATAAAGTTTTTCTGTGCAAAATAGCAGCTATATATATGAAGATGGAATAGTTATACTGTCTATTTGAAATAAGGCCCGCAAGATATTTTAGTTAAATGTTGACATCACGTTACTCCTTCTTCCCCTTTCAAATTTTTCCCTCGTCCAAAGGATTACTCTAAAAAATTAAACCTTAGGTGGCAGTGAAAGAACACATAAGACCATTAAAAATGCCAAACTGCAAAAGTTCTCGATATTTTTCATCTTTGTTGGCCACTCATATAGGTGGCTATTAAGAGATCCCCTTTAGGCAGTCTGTATGGTGTTAGCTTTTCAAAACTTCATGTGACATAAAGATGACTCCTGATGAACTCGAACGACTGCATGCTACCAAAGTACCTCTACAATAAAAACTTTTGCACTAATAGAGAATGTCCTATATATAAAAATGACACCTATATAGAATTTAAAGTGTAACCTTAAACATATACTACTGATGAATTTACCCATTTGTAGATAAGATGGAAAAATCCCAAATTTTGTTGAACAAAATTATGTACCCTCACATAAGTTTTCCAAAAGCACACATTTGCTATTTACTGAACAAATAACTGTTGAATCTTTTTTACTTGTATTTAATTCTTGTTGTGAAATAGCATCAAACCAAATAACTTAAGCTGTAATTTGTGTAATTCAATTTCTTCAATTTTCCATGATTTGTGAAATTCCTTGTCAACATACCCTTGTTTGCAAAACATTGTGATAACACTTCTTAAGAAGGTAGTCATCTTTGACCACATTGATCTGTTAAGCTTTCCTCAGTCACATCTGCAATAGGAACAAACTGCTCCTAATTTAACCAGTCAGTAACAGCACATGTGAACTGGTGTAACAGGTTAAACATTAATGCAGTTTCATTGTTTTTCATGTTCCTTGGAATATATTTGCAACACTGGCCATGATGCAGAACATCAGTGCAGTCAGAAGATAAATTTCCTTTGTGAAAATAGGGTACTATTTACTCAACAGGATTTTAGTTTTGGTGTTGACATACAACAAAATTTGACAAATGTCAGTCAACCACATACATACTATCTATTCAGGGTCACTGGCAGAATCAGAATTTTCAAATAAAAATGATCTAAATTTTCAATATTTATCTGCCAGCACATTTAATTCCCAATGGTAGTGACAAAATATTATGGCAGGGTACTTTGCTCCCCTTTGTGCAGGAGAGTGCTTACTGGTGGACTTTTTATCCTAGTGTTACACTATCTTATGAAAATTATTTTCAAATATTGTGCAGTTCTTTACAAAAACTTGCTAAAAATGTAAGACATAATAGGCTCATGCTTTTAGACAGTTGTCTTCATGAAGTAAGGATACACAGGCTCTTGTCCTTCTCTGCAAGGAGCACATTGTCTGCAATCGTTGTAGAAAATTAATCAGTTTAACATAGAATGGAAGTACAGAAAGCAAAATAAACTTTCTGATGCTGAATTTAAGGAGCATTTTATTTATTTTTATTTAAATAATCGATGAGTGTATTGCTGGGATGTAGGATGTATCAGATTGTTTGAAAAGATCTGGTTCTGATTTTCTGTTAATTCTGGAGTATTCACATTCAGAAATATGGACATTTGGGATTAGTGAAGTCTTAAATGTTTCCTTTTCTTCCTGTGCTGCATTTTTATTCTTGCTTCACACAGTCTTTTTAATTGAAACTTCATTTATTGAGGATGAAGACTTTAACTAATTCTGTATTCTGCTGTTGCAGCTCTGTTGCACTTTTTTCTGATCACATAAGCATCATAAGTTTGCCTAATTTATCTCCGATACAAAATAGGTGATTTGTGTGAGGACTGAGAGTGAGTCCTGTTAAATGTCAATGGCAATTCACCACATTAGCAGATTCACCAGAGCTGTGTGAGGTATCTAACAGACTTTGCTTATCTCAAACATTTTTCAGCCACAGTCTGGGTCTGTTCGAAACATAAGCCTCATCATCTTTTCCTCTTTTCTCACTGTCTATGTTCGCTGTGGTCCAGCCTTTGTCTTTTCTTTTCAAGTCACCTCCACATTTTCAACCATATATCCTTCAGTTTTGCTCTGTGTTGTTTCTTTCACATCTCCATTTTGTGTCTCTTCTTGCAACCATCTGGTTTTCCATTCTATATAAGTGCCCACACTGTCTCAGTCTCGATACCGTCGTAGCCTTCACATTTTTATCTTGGTCTGCAAGGGTTCCTGTTTTACTATTTCCCTTACATTTCCATTCCTAATCCAATCTTCTTTTTACTGCTGCCATACTTCTGAGAAACTTCATTTCATACACGCATAATCTGCTCACAATTTACCTTTATTACCCACGTTTCAGATTCATAGGTCTAAATTGGAATGTAGTGATTTCCATACACCACCTCTTTGCTTTTGTGGGAAATTTTTTGCAAGATGCAGTTAATGAAACTACTTGTCATCTACAATCGTGATTTGAAGCAAATAGACTACTCATAAATACTCAAAAAACTGTAAGTATGAACTTCCATACTAGAAAAAATCTAACCCCCTTCAATGTAATTATAGTAATCGGCAAAGATGACATAACAAACAGGCAGGACATCAAATTTCTTGGACTTACCATCAGTAACACACTAAATTGGAAACCACATACTGAGGCATTATCACAAAAGCTTAGTAAAACCTGCTATCTATTACGATCATTAAAAGACACAGCCAGTGTAGATACCTTGAAGCTGGTGTACCATGCCCTGTTTGAGGCTGTCTTGAGCTATGGCCTAATCTTCTGGGGAAAGAGCTCTGATTCTCTCACAATTTTCAAATTACAAAAACAAGTAGTAAGAATAATGAAATGTAAAACAAGAATTGAACACTGTAAACCACTATTTCAACAGCTAAAAATCCTCCCACTGCCATGCCTCTATATATTGGAACTATCTTGTTTTACAGTACAGCACTTGGACGCCCTTGACAGAAATGCAGACCACCACACACGATACCAGAAAAAAAAAAAAAAAAAAAAAAAACCATTTACAAATTATAGCCCAAAACACAAAATTATATGCAAATGGGGCTAAATGTATGGACATTAAAACATACAACCACCTCCCAACAGACATAAAAACAAGCAAAACCCCAAAAATAATGAGAATTAAATTAAAGGAATTGCTACTAAATCACTGTTTCTATTCCGTACATGAATTTCTTGAAACAAAATTTTAATTACTTGCAATAAGCTGTTTTATTCAGTTGTAGATGTTTCTACTTAGTAAGATAATTTAATTATTGTATTTTATCTATATTCTGTCTGTATCTCATATATGTATTTTGCTATGTCAACTATGTACCACAATATTTTAATTACTTGTAATAAGCTGTATATTCACTTGTAGATATTTCTACTTAGTAAGATAATTTAATTATTGTTTGTTACTCATATTCTGTCTGTATCTCTGCTATGTGCAGTATGCACATCTCTCATCATACACCACCTTTTTTCTATTTTGTCTATATATCCTATATGTATTCTGCTGTGTGAGTTATGTGCCACTACTGTCATCTCTCATCATATACCATCTTAACATAATTTTTCAAATTGACTTGTCCTATATCATGATGTGCTTTGCTGTACAAATTGTATAATCTACAGGACCAATAATCAATCAAATCAAACCAAATCAAATCAAACCTGGTTTTTAATACTTGGCAAGAATGCTTCAGACTGTCTGCCACATTCACTGATGGCTCATTCTTTCCACTTCCTGTCATACTTCCCAAGTACTTCATACTTTCCACCTTTGATTTTTCCTCCTGTCCTTATTCTTATAGTTGGTTTATCTTTCTAGTTGTAAGCAGGATCTCACATTTGTTTACAGTTAATTTCATCCCATACTGTTTCTTCCCAGGCATCCAGGTGTTTCTGAATATCCTGTTTCCCAAGGTCATAGCCATCTACAAACACTATTGCTCTCGTTTCATCGTCTCCTGTTTCTTCCACCACCTTGGTCTCTATCGTCAAAGATCGCAATGGATAGGAGAGCTGACAAAGCTCTACACTGTTTCACAACACTTCCTTTACAGAAACACACCAAATGAAGATGGGAGCCCATGGTGATGAGTGCTTAAGCCATACTGTGATGTGAATGGTTCACACAATTTAAAAATGGGCAGTTGTACGTTATGTTATTCTCATTCAGGATTCCCTCAGACATCTACAGACTATACTCATGTTGGGAATGTCCACAAAATTGTGCCTGCCTGTCAGACTGACTGAGAGATTGTATAAGGATATAACAGTGCAGTTGGATCGTGTCGTGAAGTCCTGACACAGCATCTTGTAATGTGTTGGGTTGCCGACAAGTTCATTCCATGGCTCGTGAGACCAGAAAGACTTCCCCTTGCAATCTGTAAAGAGCTTCTGGATTGCACAAATGAGAGAGAGATGTTTGTTAAGAGAATCATAACTGGTGAAGAGACAGGCTCTACAGTTATGATGTTGAGACTGAGGTTCAACCTTAACAACGAGCTGGGAACGGTTCTTGAAGACCCAAAAAAGCTAGTCAGGTCAGGTCAGGTCAGGACAGGTCAAATGCCAAAGCCAGGCTGATAGTTTATCTTTAATTATTAGTTCATCATGAATTCATGCCACGGGGACAAACTGTTAGTCAATGGTCCTACCGGGATATGTTGTGATGCGCGTGAGAAAATATGAGAAGGAAATGGCCTCCAATGTGGAGGTTGTAAACCCTGTGATTGTAATTGTGATTGTGAGTTTTATTGGCCCTGTAAATTACCTTTTGTACAGATATGTACTTGTAACATAGGATAGGTGATTATGATTACAATCTAGATAATATGAAATATAAAAGTATATAAAATAGCTTACACATTAAACATATAATATTATACATCAGTGGTTCCTAATTATAGTTAATTTTTTTAACACTGGATTCTGTTGCTAGTTCTTTTTATGATGCCTTAGATTAATCACTCACAGGATGAACTTTTGATCACTGTTTGCTAATGTAGTCAGCTACACTATAAAATTCTCCTTGTATCAGAAACTTTTTTAGATTTGTGGTGAAGGTTTTCTCAGTTTTAAGGTCTTGTAATTCCCCTGGCATTGCTTGTATTAACTTGATGCCAGAGTATCTGAGTCCTTTTTCAAATATCTTAAGTCTATGTGGAATGCACCACAGTTGTTTTCTGTTCCTTGTGTTGTGTATATGAACAGTCTCATTGGTCTCCAGTTTTGTGTGGTCACTTAATGCACTCACAATGGTCTTGAATATATGCAGTGATGGAACATTAGAATGTTTAGTTCTTTGAAACAACTTTTACATGATTCTTCTTGCTTCTTTATCAATATAATTTGTGTGGATTGCTTCTGTAATGTGAATATTCTCTTCATTCCTGTGATGTGATTCCATATCGCATGTATGGTTCAAAAAGTCCATGATAGACAGTGCACAAGAGGTCTTGGTGAGTATACTGAGCCAGTTGTTTCATTGTAAATAACACTGAACTTAGCTTACTGGAAACAGGATGAAGATTTGCAGTGATAGACGAGTTAACAATTTGCAGATGGTACTTTGTGTCATCTAGAAAGAGATGTATGAATACTGCTTCTGGGAGTAGAAATGGTGTTGGAGTGATGTATCAGTTGTGGAGAAGTATTCCAAAGTGAACCATGCACAATAAGTAAAAGGCAAACATAGAAAAATTTTGTGATCAAGTTACTTGAATTTTTTGAACACTCATGCACTGGACTTTGACTCAAATATCCTGAAACCTTAAGTTTTCTTATTTGCGTATAGTCTCTTGTCACTCAACTGACAAACTATCATCACTTTCAGTATTAAATGAAAGAACACAATTCTTCACTTTCTCGGCCACAAAATTAAATGTCAAACTCAGGATCACCATAGCCACCCTTTTCTGAAAGCATTGCTTACACAATACAGGAGAGTCTTAACGTACATGGTTTCAATATCTAAAGCTGCACACAGTAAACGTATCTATTGGCAACCACATTAACTCAAATAAGACAGCCACACTACAGATGTAGACCAGACACCCTCTAGCAGCTGAACACATGACTACCAGTGCTTAAACAGATGTATGCAGTGTTCTATTTTTACAATGGTCTGTTTGTAACTTGTCTGAGTGTACTCAGGATTTTAAGTTTCAGTCCAAATAATAAAAACCAGAACTTGTGTATTTTCAGGGGTTGAACCTGCTGAGCTTGTTTGGGTTTGTACTGCTTTGTCATTGAAGTCTGTGAAGCTCCCAGCATTGGAAACCTTGACGCATAGTCTATTGACAATACTACAGAATTCAAAGTATGCAAATAATGGCTGTGCAATCTACAAATAATGGGTTTCTCAGATAACAAACCTGAAAAGTTGCCATTTCACAATTAATTAACTGCAAATATTGTTAGTAAAAACACTCAGATTATAAACCAACATGAATTACTCTCTTCAACCATACTTCAAAGGTTGTATTCAATTTTAGGAGGATAATAAATGTCAGCTTGATCAAATGGTAAAACATAACTAAGATATTGGTATATAATTATGAAATTTTAATTACAGAACAAATGCTGAATTTTGTTCACATCTCGTAAGCTCAGTGTACTCTAAACACGTATTTGCAGCTGATGTCAGGGCCTGAGTGATACCTCTCTGTTACATCCAAATTCTAAGCCAGCTCCCCTTAATATTGTAATGGTTGTGGAGTTGGGTAAGTTAAGTTTGCATTATTTGTCATATGTTTTGGGTGCTGCAGGTGCAATGTGAAAGGTTATTTTAAAACTTCTGCCAATCCTAACATTTACTGGCTCTTGATTTGTTTAGGATGTATAGATTTTATTTTTCTACTACGGACTGTGAAATAGGTGTCAATCAGAAAAATTTTGAAATTGTGTATAAGATTTGTTGCAAACCATTAAGTAGTCTCTCAAATACCAGATGAAAGAAGGCCACGTATTTGTGCACTGGCAGTTAAACTGCCTCAAGACAGTTTCTCGCTGTAATACATCTTTCTTCCTCTAATACATGATTATACACATTAATGAGCATATTATGATAGCATTTTAAATTTTTGCAGTTTGGCCAATAATTCACTGAAACACTGAAAATCAAATTCTTATTGCCACTGTGTTGTAAACGGTACCAGATAACAGCATAGTAAGAAAAGGCTAATGTCTGTTAATGTGACTGTTAGGTAGGTCAGTTGGTGCAGTTCACTGTAAAAATATAGAGGTGACGATTCTTATAGGCCTCTTTTATATTGTGGTAATATTATGTGTACATATCACACAAAAAGTATCATAGTTGAATAAGCACAGGAAAAATGTGAAACTGAAATGCATATTTGATTAGGTGAAGTTCCATTGTTGTAAAGAGAGAGAACTTTCCCAAAAGTACTCTGAAATGTGTGACAACTTTTACTTTTGGGATCATATGTTCCCAGTGTGGGGGGAAATGTCTGTTAAGATATACATTTGTTATGTATACTGACTTGTCTCACATGTTTTCACCATGACAGAAAGCATGAAGGAGTATTATTAGTGGTTTGATCTATGAGAACTGCATACTGGTGGGTTTAAAATAGATTTTGTCTTACAGGTAATTCTGGAGACAGCTGTGTATCACTCATTCTCAGTCACAGTCTTCAAAAAGAGCCTGTACTGGTCGGACTGGGAAGACCGCAAGATTGCCTGGTGTCACAAGTTTACGGGGTAGAACTAGGATCCTCATGTGATCGCTCAAGTCACATTCACAGAATAAAGGTCTACGACCCTGCCCTCCATCCTATGGTAAGTCTCTGGTAGATGCTGAAATCTTTCTTCCTGTTTATCATATTTTGGAGATGGGTAAAAAATTAATTAGTGAGTCTTTAGAATGCATAGTTTAATTCTTCAAAGTATTTGATATTTATTTGTTGACCACTGTATTTCTTGTGCTGAAAGGCTCCCACTAATCAGTGTTCCTTTAACTGTGGATTAGCTCTTCTCGGTGGACTTCTCCTTTTATGTCAAAAGGTGCTGAAAGAGATTTGTTATCCACTGGAATAACAGATAATTTGAACTCGATGTATTGCCTATAATGTAAAAGTCTAGATGACAGACTACATTTGCATGTATTCCAGTCAGACAAGAGGTTGCCTATTTTGAACTCAAGGTATTGCCTATAATGTAAAAGTCTAGATGTCAGACTACATTTGCATGTATTCCAGTCAGACAAGAGGTTGCCTATCCATGTCCATGCAGACAAATTTGCACAAATATAACTTCATTCAGTCTCTGGTGAGCCTTTCTTTTACAATGTGATCAGCTCAGCTCCAAAGAGAAGAATGCTCAGTCCAGCAGGTACAAGTGCCGGTTTATGGCTTGCCTCCCTTGTAGAACAGGATTGTTAAAACTCTGATCTGCACAAACCATAAATCACCTCTTGAAAGTGGGCTGCTTTCTGCTACTACCTTATCATGCAATGGTTATTAGTCAGCAAGAGGAAAGTAGAGAAGTGGGACATCTGATCCCAGAATGTCACACTTCAAAGCAGAAGGCTAGAGCTTCCATACTTTATGGACATGTCAGATTATGTAATTCAGATAGTAAACACCAAAGAGAAACAAATCCAAAACAACACTAGCAAAGTCACAAAGCAAATGGTATTATCAGCTATGAGAACAAAACTGCTCCATCATTTGTCTCTAGAGGTAAACTATATTAGAAATTAAACCTGTAGTGCTTTTAAAATGAATATCTTGGTTGCATTATTGTAGCTTTTCATTACACAAGTTAACTCAAATTGCCCCAAGACAAATTTTCCAATTTACTGATAAATGCAGATTTCTGAGTTCAGAATTAACCTTGCCTGGTACTGGGCATTTTATATATTGCTGGGTTAAGGCTCTCCCAGAGTTACTTCTGTGCAGTTACGAAAGATATGGAAGAGAAAAATAGAGGCTTGTGATGTGCCTATACTCAAACAGACCACCTTTCCCAACTCTTTCATGAGAATTCAAGCAAATAAACTTCATTTCCATTGAATTCAGAATTATCTTCCACTTAAATCTCTTACCTGATCCATATGTTCTTCTAGCAATTAGTAATTACCAACCCAAAGTTCCTCAATGCGTGCGCACACACACACACGGATCACAGTTTTTGTCTCACCACAAAATCCAGTGACTGTTTCCTGTCCAAATACAGTGACCTTGATCTTTGTACTGAAATTATATAGCTCTCTCTGGTTGCCAACAATGTGCATCAGCATTTCATTGACTGTTGTTCAGTTTGAATCACCTCATATAACAATGAGATCAAAAAAATTAATCTTGTACCTGATTTGTTATAAAATTGAAAGCTGTGAAGTACAGCCCAGTCTGTTTGCTCCCTGGTTACTGCAATTTAGAAAATGCAACCTAATCACAGGACTGGCCAAAAATTTCGTGAAATGTGCCCTTCAACTGGGAACTTAATTGTTTCCAGATGGAGAATGCCTGTAAAGATGCTGGCTGCAGTGATATTTGTATGCTGGCCACCAACAACTCTTACACATGTGCCTGTCCTGTGGACAAGGAACTCGGTATCGATCATCATTCGTGCAGAGGTGAGATACAAAAAAGCTAAAAGGCAACTAATTTTGTAGTTATATTTTCAGTTTTAAATTGCTGTGCTACCACTGGGAGCTTTCAGCTCGCATTTAAAGTAGGTGTAGTGCGTGCTGCTTCACTTGTGCAGACTGTATGGTCTGCACGGATTTCTTTTTTCCTTAATTGCATTTTTGTTTACATATTGTCACTCCATCCAAACTTTGCACATTGATAAAGGCCATAGAAGCATAGTATTTTCTCAGTGTACTTCTTGGCTGAAGATTCTGGTAGCTGGAGATAAAAGTTCTTGTTTTCATGCATTTTATGTTCTTGCAGAGATATTTTGCTATAAACATCAATCCCAAATTTTCAATTTATTTGGTAATTTTCTAATTTTAATGCAGCAAATATTAACTATCAACAAGTAAACAACCAATCCCATAGTGTTCCTAAAAATGTATGCCTGTTGTGACTTCTGAACTCTTGCACATGTAATCAGGGGAAGGTACTAAGAACTGCTTTGCACCTGAACACTACAACTGAACTCGGGCTAATTCACTACCTATTTTTCACGTGGCTCATCTGCAAAGGGGGTTGGTAGTAAACAGTTGCATTTGTGCCACTATTATTGAGTCAGATATTGGGTAGCTTTTGAACAGCAGTGAATTGAACTAGACATGTTCAGATTGAAACTTATTTATTCAAAAGAAATACTTTTACTTTGTGGCCATGCATTTTTAAGTTCACAAATAAATCTAATCTTTACAAATAATAATCGGTGCAATTTGTACACTGTTTGTCTCACACCCACACACTTTCACGTTGTTCCTTCGCATACACTGGTGTCCATACTTGCACTCACAGCACTTTGCTGCCCCCAACTTGCCACCACAACAGACAATGACCAAAGACCTGATTTTTCCGCTCATATCCACAGTCCTGAGTCGGGTCACATGTCACTACATTAGTCAAATTAATCCATAAACATTGCCACAATTCATCTACAATTTTTTTTATAGGCCTACGATTGAAAAACTTAAATCTAAATACATTACATAATGTTACACATTTATCACCACACTTTTATAATTCGTTGCAATTAACAGAAAACCAAAACACTATGCAACGGAACTACACGCCCGACAAAACACAAAACAAGTATTTTCTGGTCTATTTTGCCCAGCGTATTATCTCTGCTGCTGCACTTTAAATTTAAATTATGAACTACTTGAAAGAGCTCCATATTTTCCCCTGTTACCTTACAACACAATCTGTAGACCCAGGTTTCAAGGATGTACCAGTTTGGATAACCAGCGAAACATCAATAAATAAAGATGTAAATAACTCCATTCAACAATATTGTCTTACAATATTCCAGAATATGACAGTAATGAAAGATTAATTATCAGATATGCTTTTGACATCTTTTTTATACAGTCACAAATAACATAACTGCAGCTATTACATTGAATGACTGTAATTGTTCTACATGTACAATGAATCTCCGAAGGTTATAAGGATAAAAAAGTGTGTTGAAATTTTGAAAAACTTTTTTTGAAAAAGATAATAAAACCATGCATAACACAATATTTTTGTAAATCAGTGGCAAAAATTAGTGATGTATGATTGAATGTACTTCAGCAGCATGTGCACGAGAAGCAATTTCTTGTTTGTCAATTGAATATGAAAAAGTTTGAATTCTTATCTTGTCTTTAGAAACTGCATACTACTTATTGTAATAATAAAAATTAGTGAACACCTGAATAACACTGAAAATTCAGTAAAACTTCTTGTAAGTTCATTTCTTCATCATGTTACCTTTGAAAAAACATAATGTTGAAAAACCATAAATATACAACGTGGATGGGACTGTCCAATGTTTTCAGTGACAGATCTTGTGCTCACAGTGCACTAGTACACCACCAATGCTGGAAGCTTCTCTTCACCTCAGTACGCCTTACTACTTGAACATTGTTCTAGTAAATCTGATGTGAACACCACAGTCTCCCCTTGTTAGACCTTTTACAGCACCACATTTCAAAAGCTCTCATTCTCCTCCTCTAGTTTTTTGGTTACCTACAATATTACAAACAGATTTCAGAACAGTTCCTGCATGTCCTCTGTAGTTGTTGGCATATCGCAGTAGATAATTTCTTTAATTCATCGGCAAAGAAAACAGTCCGGAGGATTTAAATTAGGAGACCTAGCAGACCAAGTAACTGTTCCTCCTCGACCAATCCATCTGGCAGGATACCTTCAGTTCAGAACAAGAAGTGCATGCAAGGCATTATGTGCTGGACATCCATAGTGTTGATACCACATAAACATTCTGGTTCTTAGCAGCACTTCATCCAGAATTCATCTGAGGAAGTTGGGATTTGCTGAGCTGTTTAGACTACCATTGATAAAATAAGGACCAATAATTGTAGTAGCAAGCACCCCATACCAGATGTTAACCCTCCATTGACGCTGATGTTCCACCTGTCTAAGCCATCGTGAGTTGTCGCTGGATCAATAATGCATGTTTCTTGTGTTTACCTGTCCTTTGTTTGGAATATTCATCGGTAAATAGAACATTGGAGAAGAAGTTTGGGTTGGCGAGGATTTGCTGCTGTACCCACTGACAGAACTGTACATGATTCTGGAAATCATTCCCATGCAATTTCTGATGTAGGTGTACATGGTAAGGATGGAACCAGTGACGTGTAAGAACACGATGTACACTGGTTTTAGGAATGCCAATCTCATGTTCAAGCTGTCGTGTGCTCACAAGTGGATTTATAGCAATGGAAGCTAGAACAGTAACTTCGGCAGCTTCATCTATGCAAGTGCTAATATGATTATGTTGTTGTGGGTTGAAACTTCCTGTTTCCTGAAGCACTGCAGCAGGCCGAGAAAACATCTGTCAGGAACGTGGGTTCTTGTCAGGATATTGTTCTCTGTACAGTTCCGCTGCCTGTGTAGCATTTCACCTACCTTGAACAACAACAATAAAAGAAATATTATGTCAATGCAGTTTGTAGGGAGGATAGCAGCCCTTACTGTATGCCTACTCTGCAGAACAGTATTTAATAGGACTAAACAACTGTACTAAGTGTACTCATACATAAGAAAGCTATTGAAATTACTGTTCTGCTAACTTACATTCCCCATAGATGAAGTATTTCTACCTTCTCTTCATTGGTGTACATTCTACTTTTGTTTACATTGGTCCTCTGTCAACGTCAGCATGTGGATGTGTTCCATTACTCCAAGTACCTGCACTAAGTGCTGGGAGCACAAATGTCATTGTTGTGTTATGTAAATAATAATGTTGTGTTTTAGTGATTGGTACACTATGATACATTTTTGAATAGGTCTTAGGAGAGGCAATGAATTACAGAATAAAAAATACAGGGTGCCATTTACAAAAGTCATTCCGGTGTTCGTATCTTTGTAAAAAACAAAGCTACAATGAAGGGAATCATGCTGATTGGTGTCCCCCTGGCGTGCATCAGGACAAACAGGTACTCAGGGTGGTCAAGGAGGACAGGGAAGGAAGTCGGCCATGCCCTTAGAAAGGAACCATCCCGGCATTTGCCTGGAGCGATTTAGGGAAATCACGGAAAACCTAAATCAGGATGGCCGGACGCGGGATTGAACCGTCGTCCTCCCAAATGCAAGTCAAGCGTCTAACCTCCATCAGGGCAGGCACCCTGCCTTAGAGTGAATTGGTATATGACAGTTATTTTCCACAGCACAATTTTTTCAATTTCTTGGCTGAATTATTGGTCTAAAATTACCTAAACTGCTAATATTTTCATTTTAAAAACACATTGACATATAAAATAATGGACCTTAAAGAAAGATAAATGAAACTTGAACAACAGAATAAAATTTATTATAACATTAGCAAACTGCATAAAATGTGTGATATTTCACATCATAAATTTCTAAACACTATAAAATATCCTACCACAATAAAGTCTACAAATTAGATAGATTAGAACAAAATAGGTAGATAAGGAACACAAAATATAAAAATTACAAACAATGGGGGAAAAAAATAAAACTTTGATAATTTTCTTAAATCTTCATCTGTGTCTTTCACATTATTATGGCAATTATTATAAGTAGGAACTGAGTGTTTTTGACAAATGCTGTTGTTACAAGAGTTACACATTGGTAGTTATATTGTTTTTACTTGAACCACAAATGTAACAAAAGGTTCATCTGTTTGGAGCCACCTCAGGCTGATTTCTTCTGCTTTCTTCTTAAGGGTAGACCAAGAAGAATGCTCTGATCTTTAGGGAGTGATAGGATTTTTGCTTGTTCTGTCAAATTTTCATCCTTTAGTCCCATGGCCAGGTCAGAAAGATATTTCTACCACACTAAGGATTCGAGGGGCTTGGTCATCTGGTAAATTTGCATGGAGTTTATTCTGACAGTATCCAGATATCAGAAGAAAACTGTCACTGGCCATCTTTTAGTTCTTCTAAAAGTTGAAATCCTTGAACACACGAAGTCGACTGTGTCCACACCCCCTTTCCTGCCATTGTAATCCATAACTTGAACTGACTTAACAGTTTCATCATCCAGTTTGTTTTGGCCATGTAAAGCTGAAAAAAACCAGTACAACCTTTTGCTTTTTAGTAGCAAAAGAGACCAAAGTTGAAATATCATTGCATCCAAATATATGACGACAAGGAACCAGTTTTTTTTATTTTCTGCCACGAATTCAGCCAGGATTTTGGTCTTATTCTTTCTCGAAAGTTCCCAAGAAAATGCTGACCAGTAGCACATATTCAGTTAATGGATAACTACTGAAGCAATTATCTGTGGATACGTTTTAATTAGTTTTTAGGAGTGGTTCAGTCAGATTTTTGACTGTGTTGAATGGTCTGCTATAGGTGATGTGTTGTCCAGAATTTTGTATCCCACAGTAATCATCATATTATATGTGTAAAAATTTATGAATAATGCACAGCGTAAACTTTGAGGCCATATTTGGCCAGCTTTTTGGCCACATATTTAATAAAATTGCATTGACCACGCAATAGCCACTAACATTTCATCAACTGTCACACTTTCTCCAAAATTTTAGGGTTTTTGGCAATTGGCAAGAAAAGTAGAATGAAAATTTCAGATTGGAGCTAACTTGTACAGTTACAGATCACTCTTTGCATGTCATAACGTCGTCAAATCGTAGAGACATCAACGACAATCAAAATCTACGATCACTAAAATTAGTGTGCAGAATCATGAATCCTGTTCTGTTGCTTGTGAAATACACATTAAAATCAGCCCAGTTTGCAAATTTGACAGCAATCAAAAATAAAGCCCTGAGCACTGCTTTTATTTCCACCCTAGAAGTGGGCTCGTTGTCTCTTTGTCAAATTGCACTGTTGAAAGAGTCACTTCTTTAATTTTTTGTTTGACCGATGAAAATATTAGTGCATCTAACAATCTCATTGAATATTTATAAAGACACTGTATTATAAAAAATATACTCGTTTTGTTTCAGTTCCTAGCCTGTCCTCTGGGGCCGGGAATTGTTTTTATAATAATTTTGGACTCGGTCTTGCCTTTTGATAAAATAGCCTTGTCAGCCTGAATTGTTTCATTGTCTTTTGCAGTGAAGAATATCAAGCGTCACATATCCGGAATATCCGCTTCATTCTCGACAAGAAGACCTTCTGGTGCTTCAGATAACTCTTCCTCCAAGTCACTGCTGTGGTGATCCTCTTCAACACATGCTGGTTCTAAATCTATATCATCTACATTATCGATTTCCTCTTCTTGCTGGTGTCCACCTCATTGTCTTTTACGCTCTTCCTCCAGGTCTCGGAGAATTCAGAGTATATCCTATGGCTTGTGAAAATGTTCCCTAAGAAATATGAGAAGATTCTCTAAGAATTGGAAATAAATAAATATTGTAATAAAATAAAAGCTTGGAGAAGGATCCTTATTCATAATCATAAAAACCTGCTTAGATAAATGTCTAAAAAACATCAATTATGTCAAATAAAGCTATATACTTTCAAATTACCTACAAAAGGTACATTCATTTTGCTCTAATGGTGAGTGAAAAGTAGAAAATGTATACGAGCACATGATGGTAATCTAGTGGCAGCCCGCACTTGCGAAGTGAGAATGGTGAGTAAGAAGGGAGACCTGTCCGAACCTGCACATTGTCACTGGCACCATATGGTGTAACTACAGAATACTCTCCCTCCTGGCCAACTCGTACTGGCCAAATGAAATTTTCCTGATTCTTTTTTAAAAAGGACGATAAACTACTGCGTGCGCACCCAGATGGAGGTTAAGAGGATAACTGCCCTTGACTGTGAGATAGAAACATCTTGGAAGTTAATATTGGAATAAGAGTGGAGCAGTATATTTCTCACTATCAATTTATTAATTGGGTAGCAAGAGTTAATATAGCCTTTTCAAATTGAATAGCAAGCATTTAGTAGGACAAAGTGTGATGAACGTCTCTTGGTGCTTCAGTTTGTAGCAGCTCAGAAGCTCTTTGTTCATGGGAACTTCACACAGGAGGAACCCCACTGCAACACACAGTTGGAGACACTTGTGATGATGTAAGCACATCAGATAGCAGTCTTGTGGTGCTGTACAATGTCCCTGAAGCACGTTCAGAATAAAAGAACACAAACCAAATGCAGAATAGCATTAAAGATATAACTAATTCATTATAACAAATCCTATGTTTTTTTCCCCCCTTGTCATTTCATTCCCACTTGGGATGGAGGTGGGCGGCCTGTTTGAAGGAATGCAGGTGGGGTACATCCAACCTGTTTTTATTTGATTTCAGGCCTCTTGCAATATCTGGTGTTGAGATTGGTTCTATTTTGGTTTCTTGGCCTTGGGTTGGCGATATTTGTTTTTTCCCTGTTGGGAGTAGATGAGGGTGCTGGGAACATTTCCAGCATTTGCCTTCAGCTGAGGGGAAACCTCCAAAAACCCAGACTGAAACTGCCGCTGTTATTGCTGTTGTCTTCTTCTTCTAATCCAAATTTCATTGATGCAGGCATTCTACATACCCAATGCAGAATTATAAATGTGTACCCTTACACTATAATACCATTAGGGAGTATGTATTGGCATTTAAGTGCAAGAAGAGGCTATTGCAAGATGTCTGCTTATCAACTTTCAGGAAATAAGGAGTAATGTAATAGCAATGAAAAGCATCACTGGGAGGAGGTATGTGAAATTACCCTTGCCATGTAAGATTGGCATTCTGAAGTAGTCCATAGTTTTTGACAAGTTCTGTCTCAACGTTTTATTTATTTTAAAAGTAAGCATTTTCATGAGATATTAAAATGGAATGACTTCAGCAGTTTGTCACTGATCTCTTTCACAAAGAGCAGCATTTCTATACTAACATCTTGTCACGTGATAACAATGTTTACTCTACTGTTGCACAAATCATTGTGAAAGAAGCTTTAGTATCTTGTGGAATTAGCTATGATTCATGTGGCTACTTCTCAGTCCTCAGATGTGATTAGTAACTGTGGTTGATAATGAGTAGGGGATGTAAGGTATAACCTTTAGATTTAGAGATTGTTTTGTAGTTCTTAAAATTTTGTACCAGGTATGCCCAAATTTAGACTGATAACATCTTAAAAGTTCATTGTTTTGAAAGTGAAGTATACATGCTCATTGTTAGTTTGCCTTCTCAGTTCTGTTGACTATTGGGGCCATTTTGCAACAAGTAGCCTATTACATTAGTCTAAGGTGTGGAGCCTACTTACGTTTTGCACCTGCTTGGTCGAATTTGAGTGGGTAGCTTCCTTATTGAATTGTTGCAAGATATATCTGAACCTTTCCTGTTAACCTGCTGCAGAAATGTTGAAAGTGGATGCACATAGTTTAACCTTAACATTACTGCATCTAGACATGCCGATAATAAGTGAGAGTGATTTGAAGAAATTGTTCTCAATGATGATGTCTACTAATGTAATGAGACCACTTCTTGAGAAGGGAATTGGGAAGATAACGAGCTTGTCACATGGTGAGTAGGGTTAACTGTTGCATTCTGGTGTTGTAACTAAATAGTTCTTGGTTCTAACAAGCATCCTTTGCAGATCCGTATGGTAACAATGTGTACTGGAATGATGCCGAGCTAGCAACAGTGGATGCAATGAGCATACAAAGACAGTGGCTGTGTTGTCAAGAGCAAGGGGGCTAACTGCCACCGAGCATAGCCATTGTGTCAGATCGGGGTTATGTATCGTCTGTGGGGCTGTAAGGCATAACCAGTTTCAGTACAAAGAGCTGACCACAAGGTGGTCTGCTTTGTCAACTTGTAAACATAAATGCGACTAAACACACAGATTGATGGCCAGTATGAACCTTTACTTGGATAGTTTCTGTTTGTATGTATGGCTATGGGCAGTTATGACTTTGTCTCTTTTTGGTCTGAAGCTCATAGCTTTGTACTTACTGCGAGGAAGCTTTGTTTTGTTATCTGGCAATAGTAACATCTTGTCATTGACATGGGCATCTGGTTGAATACTACTTTGCCACTTTGCAAATCTGAGACCACGTGCTTATATGCTCCATAAACAGGAGTAAATGCAAGTATTCTGGATCTGTGACAGTAGATACTGTCAAGTAAGAATTCAGAGGTGTTTAACCTCTTTCTAGTTACTCCATAGGTACAAATCAACAGCATTTGTATTATTGGCAGGGTATACCTTCTCAGGTAAGGGCAGTCGCAGCATTAAAGTTGAAACTTCCTGGCAGATTAAAACTGTGTGCCGGACCGAGACTCGAACTCGGGACCTTTGCCTTTCGCGGGAAAGTGCTTTACCAACTGAGCTACGCAAGCACGACTCACGCCCTGTCCTCACAGCTTTACTTCTGCCAGTATCTCACCTCCTACCTCCCAAACATTACAGAAACTCTCCTGCGAACCTTGCAGAACTAGCACTCCTGAAAGAAAGGATATTGCGGAGACATGGCTTAGCCACAGCCTGGGGGATGTTTCCAGAATGACATTTTCACTTTGCAGCAGAGTGTGCGCTGATATGAAACTTCCTGGCAGAGAGCTTCTGTAAAATTTGGGAGGTAGGAGACGAGGTACTGATAGAAGTAAAGCTGTGAGGACGGGGCGGGAGTCGTGCTTGGGTAGCTCAGTTGGGTTCCTGCCTCGAGATGACTGAGTGTTGTTGTGTAATCTTCATCCTCATATTTCATCCCCTTCATGGTCAGAGGAAGGCACTGGCATACCATCTCCACTAGCACCTTGCTTAGTATGGTGGTGTGGGTCTCTCGCATTGTCCCCTACACTCCTCGGAGTATGGGACCTCATCATCAACATAATTACATTTACAAATGTTTTTACTCAGTGATGTATAGGTTAAGCTGTTTCAAAAATAAAGTGATGTGGTCATAAAAGATACACTTTTCCCTGTTGGAGTTTTATACAATGAGAAGTAATTACAAGTTCACTGCCCCTAAAAACAGATACCACTATCCAGAGATTCATAATTTTGCTGTGGTTCATTGTGATTTTTAAAAGTCGCAGCTGTCACGTGCTACTCGTAGACACCTGTGTCTGAAAAATGTGCTTGTAAGTCCCTTGCAGTGCCACTAAGGTGCATACTTCTATTTGCAACTTTTTTAGACCTAGAAAAGGGAAAGTAGTGTCAAAATAATCTTATCAGCTTATCTGAAGTTTGAAAATGTAAACCTTTGATATTCATGTTTCTGATGATTGAGCAGTACCTGTCTAGGATCAGTAATGAACATTGCAAACACAAGACAAATTAAATGGTAGACAATGAGTTGATGTTACCTTCCAGCAGCATATTCTTTTTGTCTGAACTGTTTACCATGGTTTCCCTCCCATATATTATTATAGGAGACAGATACATCCAGAAAGCATTTCCTAACGCTGTGTTGATAAAGAAGTTTAACATGCAGGAATTCTGTTCTTGCTGTTCACAAGTTACATTTTATATATTCTGTACTTCTGACATTGTCTGTTTCTTAACTAACCTATTTTCATTTCTGAACCTAACCCCCTCATCTCACTAGACTTCATTCATGTACCTTGTTTTACTTTTAGTCTTAAAGCCTATTCGCAAGAAGTATCCATCACTGCTTTTAAGTATTTGCCATCTGATGGAATTGAACTGTCATTTAAATGTTTTATTTTCCTTTTTCACGTCTTAGTTTTTCTTGCATGTACAGACTAAAATGTGTGGGTTACAGCCCTTTTCCCATTAAAATTGCACTCTTTCACCTTCTCTTTGAGTATTTTGCCTTTTAACTGTGCTGTCTGTTGACTGTAAGTTGAAAGATAGTGGTAGAATTTGAATAGTTTTATAGCATAAGTTGCCACAAAGTTACCCTTAACTTGGAATTGGCACCACCAGTCTGTGTGTAACTTTGCTATTACACAGCAAATAAAAGTTGTGGGTAACATGTCATCAACATAACTGAGACAATCAATTTTCATTAAGTACTACCAGATATGCAAGAGAAATCTTGAATATGTGGTAACATTGAAGTGTTGAAACATCAGATGATAAAGCGGAAACCAGTGACCATTGTGTTGGTTTCTCTGCAGCTGCTACCAGTTTGATTTTGGGTCTTGGGGTAAAGAAAAATGCAGTGGAACTTCAAATATTGGTATGCAGTCAATAGAGAGTAAGAAATGTCAATTTCAGTTCAAACAGTCAATGTTTGATTATTAGCTTGATGAAAAGGCGACATTAAGTTCTCCTGTACAAAATAGCATGTATGTATATGATGATGGAATAGTTATACTGTCTATTTTTTCCTCACCCAACGGATTACTCTGAAAAATGAAACCCTGTATGGCAGTGAAAGAATGCATATGAGCATTCAAAATATCAAAAGTACCTCTACAATAAAAATTTTTGCACTAATAGAGAATGTCTTATATATGAAAATGACACCTGTGTAGAATTTAAAGTGTAACCTTAGCCCGAAACATCTTTGAAATGTACATAACTAGAAACATGTGGTCTCTCAGATCAACTAATATTTTATACCACAGAACTCCACATAAGTTGGCAGAAATCAAGTAAATAGTCGGTTAATTCAGGTTATAAGTAAATTTAATACTCTTCAATCCATATAAACACTTTGTTTTTTAAATTATATAAAATAAACACGAAATATCACAAGTATGTGTGGTCATTCAGTGTCAGATTTCATATGATTTTCACCACTGTTATATCAGACAATATATTCCTAAATATAAATAAAATATTGCAGAAAATGTAAAAAAATATAATAATCAACTGAACTGAAATATTAAATCACATCTCTTTCACACAGTCTTTCTGCTGTATTCCACACCAAACTGGGTGACCACATTTCATGCACTTATACACCGTTTTCCTCTTCCTGGATGCAGGGCACTTCATCCACATCTTCCATCTGACCATTCTGTCACTTGGTATGCCTTTGCTTGATTGCTGAGTGTCTCCCAGAACTTTGTGGATCATTTCCTTGAAATTTCTAGGTAAATTTTGAATTTCCAGGTGTCTTGTTAGATGTGGCTCTATCAGCTCCATGACCAGACTTTTGGTGAATTTGAGACAAGTTAGCAAATACAGAACAAAAGTGTTCATGCAACTGATGTTTACAAGTGTGTGAAAGACTGGCACTGGCCAGCACCTTGTACGTCTGACTAATAATTGGCACATTTCATGTCAAGCAAATCTACTCCAGATTTCTTTGCATTAGTATTAAATAATTTCTGGCTTATTTCTTATGGTATCATTTTCAATGGAATGATGCATTGAAGAGCAAGAATTACTGCCTTGTTTCTCTTAGGAACAAATGAAACCAGTGTTGTTTTCTCTGAGAAACCATATAATGCTGACCCAACTGGCCTACTTTTATCAGCCAAAACCTCATGGGGAATTCTGCTTTTGTTCTTTCTGACCATTCCTATGTATGTTAGCCTCTCTTGCTCAGCTCACAAATGAATTCTATAGATGTAAACCAGTTGTCAACAGTAACGTTTCTGTTACTTCCTTCTGTTGGTTTGCACAGACATAAAATAGTCTGAGTTGGTTTGGCAAGCTTTTTCTCTTCTTCGGTCAGGCTACATCCTTCATTATCTTTTCCTGAATATTTGTAGGCATTGAGGAGGTAAGCACTTCCAGCATCTGCAAGGCACATAGTTTTTATGCCTCATTTGGCTGGTATACTAGGCATATAAATTCAGGAAGAACATTTCCACCTGAATGGTACTAACAGTTCATTCACCGTAACGCTGCCTTTTACACAGTACAATTGCTGAGAACTGAAAATTAATTTCTTAAAAATGTTTGATATTGCAGCTGCGCCATCTGACATTTCTTTCATCTCTGGTAGTCGCATCGCCAAGTCTCAGGCTGGTTAGAAGTATTTCAAAGTGCTTTACTGACATTGTCACCACATATATAGGACAACCAGACAGACCCTTTTTGAAAATGGACAGCATATCTTCATGAGACAATCTGAATATTGATGTCATCATTAGAAAGCTTATAAAAGCTTGATATTAATGTTGTCAGTATATCTGCAATTGGAGGGATTACTTGTTTCCTCTAACTGTGCCTTTGTTGTATTCAGTTTCGTGTTTGTATGTAAAACTATTTCATCTTTAGTGTTATCATCAAATAAATTCTCCCATATTTGAGATTTAATAGGACTTTGTCTCAAACTTTGACTTTTGGCTGTTAGGCCAGGTGTTCCTCCTTTCAGAATGTTGTGCTCTGGTGTTCTTCTCATTCTAACAGGCTCAGAATGTTCCCATGGACATTGTTTTCATCATTAAAGTACTGTGTTAGCTGTGAGGTATTATCTGTAGTATAGACCGCTCCAGGCTATTCTTCCAATAAAACATTTTCTTCACTAGTATCACTCTGTTTCACGGTGACTATCACCTATCACAAAATCTGAATCATCATCAGAATTGTCAAATGTGTCATCATCAATCCCATTTTCCTCTTCATCTAAATCCCATAACTGCGCTTACACCCTAGCTTCCAAATCTGGACTAGATGCAGATATGTTACTCTTCTTAGAAAGTCGATCCATGCTATACCTGAAATACGAATTTGGATTAGCTGCAGATATGTTACTCTTCTCAGAAAGTCGATCCATGCTATACCTGAAATATAAATTCACACATAGCATAAGATGCTATAAAATAACAGCCACTGAAAGCAGAATATGTTATAATTAGAAACATACGATCTGCTGGACCTAACAAATTCTTGTACATAATATGAAACATGCAGTATCTCAGGAACACAACTTCACGCACTCCTCTAAACAATACTCTGTCTTCACTGACGAGGTAAAACTGATTGTTGACTGCTGCTTTACACGCGTCAAGTACTGGGGCGAAGGTGCTGGGAAAGTGAAGCTGCGCTTTTTTGCAGTGCTGCCACACAATATACTTAAAATAAACGAGGGGTCTGAGACACCGATATTTCAGGTTAAGGGTTAAAATAAACTACTGATGCATTTCCCCATTTGTAGACAAGGCGGAAAAATCCCAAATTTTGTGGAAAAAAAGTATGTACCCTCACATCAGTTTTCCAAAAGCACACATTTACCATTTACTGACCAGATAACTGTTGCATCTTTTTTACCTGTATTTGGTTCTTTTTTTCAGCGAATTTCAAATAGGCTACTGATAAAAAAGGTATTTTCACCACTTGCCAATGTAGTGTAACCTGTGAACAATTTTCAGTACTTTCAGAATTTCTACAGCAAAATAGCATCAAACCATAACTTTAGCTGTAATTTTTGTAATTCAAATTTATTCAGTTTTCCAGAATTTATGAAATTCCTTGTCAACATACTCCTGTTAGCAAAATGTTTAGATAACACTTCTTAAGAATGTATTAAGATACCAGCTATCTTTGACCACATTGATCTGTTAAGCTTTCCTTAGTCACATCTGTAATAGGAACAAACTGCTCCTAATTTAACCAGTCAGTAACAGCACATGTGAACTGGTGTAACAGGTTAAACATTCATGTAGTTTCATTGTTTTTCGTGTTCCTTGGAATATATTTGCAACACTGACCATGATGCAGAACATCAGTGCAGTCAGAAGATAAATTTACTTTGTGAAAATAGGGTACAATTTACTCAACAGGACTTTTGTTTTGATGTTGACACACAAAAAACTTTGGCAAATGTCAGCCAACCACACACACACACACATACACACTATTTATTCAGGGTAACTGGCAGGCTAAGAATTTTCAATTAGAAATGATCTAAATTTTCAGTATTTACCTGCCAGCACATTTAATTCACAATGGAAGTGACAAAATATTATGGCAGGGTACTTTGCTCCCCTTTGTGCAGGAAGTGCTTATTGGTGGACGTTTGCTCCTAGTGTTACACTATCTTATAAAAATTATTTTCAAATATTGTGCAATTCTTTAGAAAAAACTTGGTAAAGACATAAGACATAGTAGGCTCATGCTTTTAGACGTTGTCTTCATGAAGTAAGTTGTGGTCTTCAGTCCTAAGACTGGTTTGATGCAGCTCTCCATGCTACTCTATCCTGTGCAAGCTTTTTCATCTCCCAGTACCTACTGCAACCTACATCCTTCTGAATCTGCCTAGTGTATTCATCTCTTGGTCTCCCTCTACGATTTTTACCCTCCGCGCTGCCCTCCAATACTAAATTGGTGATCCCTTGATGCCTCAGAACATGTCCTACCAACCGATCCCTTCTTCTGGTCAAGTTGTGCCACAAACTTCTCTTCTCCCCAATCCTATTCAATACTTCCTCATTAGTTATGTGATCTACCCATCTAATCTTCAGCATTCTTCTGTAACACCACATTTCGAAAGCTTCTATTCTCTTCTTGTCCAAACTATTTATCGTCCATGTTTCACTGCCATACATGGCTACACTCCATACAAATATTTTCAGAAACGACTTCTTGACACTTAAATCTATACTCGATGTTAACAAATTTCTCTTCTTCAGAAACGCTTTCCTTGCCATTGCCAGTCTACATTTTATATCCTCTCTACTTCGACCATCATCAGTTATTTTGCTCCCCAAATAGCAAAACTCCTTTACTACTTTAAGTGTCTCATTTCCTAATCTAATTCCCTCAGCATCACCCGACATAATTAGATTACATTCCATTATCCTTGTTTTGCTTTTGTTGATGTTCATCTTATATCCTCCTTTCAAGACACTGTCCATTCCATTCAACTGCTCTTCCAAGTCCTTTGCTGTCTCTGACAGAATTACAATGTCATCGGCAAACCTCAAAGTTTTTATTTCTTCTCCATGAATTTTAATACCTACTCCAAATTTTTCTTTTGTTTCCTTTATTGCTTGCTCAATATACAGATTGAACAACATCGGGGAGAGGCTACAACCCTGTCTTACTCCCTTCCCAACCACTGCTTCCCTTTCATGTCCCTCGACTCTTATAACTGCCATCTGGTTTCTGTACAAATTGTAAATAGCCTTTCGCTCCCTGTATTTTACACCTGCCACCTTTAGAATTTGAAAGAGAGTATTCCAGTCAACATTGTCAAAAGCTTTCTCTAAGTCTACAAATGCTAGAAACGTAGGTTTGCCTTTCCTTAATCTTTCTTCTAAGATTAGTCGTAAGGTGAGTATTGCCTCACGTGTTCTAGTGTTTCTATGGAATCCAAACTGATCTTCCCCGAGGTTGGCTTCTACTAGTTTTTCCATTCGCCTGTAAAGAATTCGTGTTAGTATTTTGCAGCTGTGACTTATTAAACTGACAGTTCGGTAATTTTCACACCTGTCAACACCTGCTTTCTTTGGGATTGGAATTATTATATTCTTCTTGAAGTCTGAGGGTATTTCGCCTGTTTCATGCATCTTGCTCACGAGATGGTAGAGTTTTGTCAGGACAGGCTCTCCCAAGACCGTCAGTAGTTCCAGTGGAATGTTGTCTACTCCGGGGCCTTGTTTCGACTCAGGTCTTTCAGTGCTCTGTCAAACTCTTCACGCAGTATCATATCTCCCATTTCATCTTCATCTACATCCTCTTCCATTTCCATAATATTGTCCTCAAGTACATCGCCCTTGTATAGACCCTCTATATACTCCTTCCACCTTTCTGCTTTCCCTTCTTTGCTTAGAACTGGGTTTCCATCTGAGCTCTTGATATTCATACAAGTCGTTCTCTTATCTCCAAAGGTCTCTCTAATTTTCCTGTAGGCAGTATCTATCTTACCTCTAGTGAGATAGGCCTCTACATCCTTACATTTGTCCTCTAGCCATCCCTGCTTAGCCATTTTGCACATCCTGTCGATCTCATTTTTGAGACGTTTGTATTCCTTTTTGCCTGCTTCATTTACTGCATTTTTATATTTTCTCCTTTCATCAATTAAATTCAATATTTCTTCTGTTACCCAAGGATTTCTACTAGCCCTCATCTTTTTACCTACTTGATCCTCTGCTGCCTTCGCTACTTCATCCCTCAAAGCTACCCATTCTTCTTCTACCGTATTTCTTTCCCCCATTCCTGTCAGGTGTTCCCTTATGCTCTCCCTGAAACTCTGTACAACCTCTGGTTCTTTCAGTTTATCCAGGTCCCATCTCCTTAAATTCCCTCCTTTTTGCAGTTTCTTCAGTTTTAATCTACAGGTCATAACCAATAGATTGTGGTCAGAGTCCACATCTGCCCCTGGAAATGTCTTACAATTTAAAACCTGGTTCCTAAATCTCAGTCTTACCATTATATAATATATCTGATACCTTTTAGTATCCCCAGGGTTCTTCCATGTATACAACCTTCTTTCATGATTCTTAAACCAAGTGTTAGCTATGATTATGTTGTGCTCTGTGCAAAATTCTACCAGGCGGCTTCCTCTTTCATTTCTTACTCCCAATCCATACTCACCTACTATGTTTCCTTCTCTCCCTTTTCCTACACTCGATTCCAGTCACCCATGACTATTAAATTTTCGTCCCCCTTCACAATCTGAATAATTTCTTTTATTTCATCATACATTTCTTCAATTTCTTCATCATCTGCAGAGCTAGTTGACATATAAACTTGTACTACTGTAGTAGGTGTGGGCTTCGTATCTATCTTGGCCACAATAATGCGTTCACTATGCTGTTTGTAGTAGCTTACCCGCATTTCTATTTTCCTATTCATTATTAAACCTACTCCTGCATTACCCCTATTTGATTTTGTGTTTATAACCCTGTAGTCACCTGACCAGAAGTCTTGTTCCTCCTGCCACCGAACTTCACTAATTCCCACTATATCTAACTTCAACCTATCCATTTCCCTTTTTAAATTTTCTAACCTACCTGCCCGATTAAGGGATCTGACATTCCACGCTCCGATCCGTAAAATGCCAGTTTTCTTTCTCCTGATAACGACATCCACTTGAGTAGTAACCACCCGGAGATCCGAATGGGGGACTATTTTACCTCTGGAATATTTTACCCAAGAGGACTCCATCATCATTGAATCATACAGTAAAGCTGCATGCCCTCGGGAAAAATTATGGCTGTAGTTTCCCCTTGCTTTCAGCCGTTCGCAGTACCAGCACAGCAAGGCCGTTTTGGTTATTGTTACAAGGCCAGATCAGTCAGTCATCCAGACTGTTGCCCTTACAACTACTGAAAAGGCTGCTACCCCTCTTCAGGAACCACACGTTTGTCTGGCCTCTCAACAGATACCCCTTCGTTGTTTGTTGCACCTACGGTACGGCTATCTGTATCGCTGAGGCACGCAAGCCTCCCCACCAATGGCAAGGTCCATGGTTCATGGGGGGGATGAAGTAAGTATACACAGGCTATTGTCTTTCTGTCAAAGAAGTGTGCTGTCTGGAATTGTTGTAGAAAATTAGTCAATTTAACATAGAAGGGAAGTACACAAAGCAAAATAAAATAAACTTTCTGATGCTGAATTGAAGGAGCATTTTTTTTTTTTTTTTTTTTTTTTTTAAATAATTGACAAGTGTATTGCTGGGATGTAGAATGTGCCAGATTATTTGAAAAGATCTGGTTTTGATTTTCTGTTAATTGTGGTATATGCACATTCAGAAATATGGACATTTGGGAATATTGAAGTATTAAATGTTCACTTTTCTTATTGTGCTGCATTTTTATTCTTGACTCGCACCGTCTTTTTAATTGAAAGTCCATTTATTGATGATGAAGACTTACACTAATTCTTTGTTCTGCTGTTTCAGCTCTGTTACGTGTTTTGCTGATCACATAAGCATCGTAAGTTTGCCTGATTTATCTGCAATACAAGATAGGTGATTTGTGCGAGGAGTGAGAGTGGGTCCTATACAAAGCCAATGGCAATTCACCCCATTAGCAGATTTACCAGAACTGCGTGAGGTATCTAACGGACTTTGCTTATGTTGAACATTATCCAGCCCCATGCTGGGTCTGTTCAGAACATAAGCCTCACCATCTTTTCCTCTTTTCTCACTGTCTGTGTTCACTCTGGTCCAGTCTTTGTCTTTTCTTTTCAACACACCGTCACATTTTTCAGCCATATACCCCTCGGTCTTGCTCTGTGTTGTTTCTTTCACATATCCATTTTGTGTCTCATCTTGCAACCATCTCGTTTTCCATTCTACATAAGTGCCCACACTGTCTCAGTCACAATACCATTGTAGCCTTCACAATTTTATCCCAGTCTGCATGGGTTCCTCTTTCACTATTTCCCTTACATTTCCATTTCTCATCCTCTCTTGACACTGCTGTCCTGCTTCTGAGGAAATTCGTTTCACACACCTATAATCTGCTCATATCCTACCTTCATTATCCATGTTTCAGATGCAAAGGCATAAATTGGAATGTAGTGACTTCCATACACCACTTCTTTGCTTTTGTGGGACATCCTTGCTGCAAATCCAGTTTTTAACACTTGGCAAGAATGCTTCAGCCTGTCACTTTCACTATTTCCCTTACATTTCCATTTCTCATCCTCTCTTGACACTGCTGTCCTGCTTCTGAGGAAATTCGTTTCACACACCTGTAATCTGCTCATATCCTACCTTCATTATCCATGTTTCAGATGGATAGGCCTAAATTGGAATGTAGTGACTTCCATACACCACTTCTTTGCTTTTGTGGGACATCCTTGCTCCAAATCCAGTTTTTAACACTTGGCAAGAATGCTTCAGCCTGTCTGAAACATTCACTGATGGCTCATTCCTTCAATTTTTCTGTCATACATTTACATTAAATTTCATCTCATACTGTTTTATCCCAAGCATCCAGATTTTTCTGAATATCCTCGGTTTTCCCATATCATAGCCATCTACAAACACTATTGCTTTTTTCTTGTCTTCTCCTGTTTCTTCTGCCACCTTGGTCACTATTGTCAAAGATCACAATGGAGAGGAGGGCTGACAATGCACTACACTGTTTCACAACACTTCCTTGCTGGGCTGCAGTCAATAGAATCCATCAACTCAGATGGCAGTGATAGCACGGTATATTGTAACATGCATTTGGAGGCCATTGTTGTGGGGAAACTTCATCATGACTCTTGGTCGAGGATTTATCAGACAACGGATAAATAAGCAGAGATGGGTCATGCACTGGGACAAAGTAGCACCAAATTAATGAAAATCTAGACTGACATTGTACATAGTCATATAAAGACAGCTTTTATAGTTCAAAATGAATTTTAAAAATTTTGAATATCACCAAAAATAAATCTTGGGTATGTGATCTGCTCAAAAATTTTCGAAACAGTCATAATTTTGCTCCAGTAGTGCGTTGGTGCAAGATGCACTTGGCATCCCTGCACACACACCTGTGTTTAATGTGTAACTGTCAGAAGTTTCATAGTTGTATGTCTGTCAGTTGTTGTATTGAATAGAATATTGTTGCACAGTTTCTGAATTTCGAGAAAGCAGTTAGAGGTGAAATACATCTGTATTAAATTTTGTGTGAGACTCAAGAAAACCTTTACAGAAACACACGAAATGAGGCAGGAAGCCTATCGTGATGAGTGCTTAAGCCATACTGTGTTGTGAATGGTTCACACAATTTAAAAATGGGAGGTTGGAAGGTATGTTATCTGTGTTCAGGATTCCCTCAGACATCTGCAGACTATACTCGTGTTGGGAATGTTGACGAAATTGTGCCTGCCTGTCAGACTGACTGAGAGATTGCAGAAGAATGTAAGACTTCAGTTGCATCATGTTGTGAAATCCTGACACAGCATCTTGTAATGCATCGGGTTACCGCCAAGTTTATCCCGTGGCACGTGAAATCAGAAAGACCTTCCCCTTGAAGTCTGTAAAGAGCTTTTGGATTCCACAAATGAGAGAGAGAGACGTTTGTTAAGGGAATCATAAATGGCGATGACATGTGGATCTACAGTTATAATGTTGAGACTGTGGTTAAACCTCCACAATGAGTTTGGTATGGTTCTCGAAGTCCCAAAAAAGCTAGTCAGGTCAGGTCACGTCAAATGCCAAAGCCATGCTGTTAGGTTTTGCTTTTTGAAGGATTAGTTCATCATGAATTCGTACCACAGGGACAAACTGTTAATCAATGGTACTACCGGGACATGTTGTGGTGCATGTGAGAATATATGAGAAAGAAATGGCCTCCAACATGGAGGTTGAAAACCCTGTTGAAAGGATGAAGATTTGCAGTGATAGACGAGTTAAAAATTTGCAGATGGTACTTTGTGTCGTCTAGCAAGAGATGTATGAGGACTGCTTCTGGGAGTAGAAATGGTGTTGGAGTGATGTATTAGTTGTGAAGAAGTATTTCAAAGGGGACCATGCACAATAAGTAAAAGGCAAATGTAGAAAAAATTTTGTGAACAAAGTTCTGGAATTTTGTGAACACTCAAGAACTGGACTTTGACTCAAATATCCTGAAATCTGAAGTTTTCTTGTTTGTTTATGGCCACTTGTCACTCAACTAACAAACTATCGTCACTTTCAGTATTAAATGAAATAACACAATTCTTCACTTTCTTGGCCACTAAATTAAATGTCAATCTCAGGATCACCATAGCCATCCTTTTCTGAAATTGCTTACACAATACAGGGGAGTCTTAATGTGCATGGTTTGAATATCCAAAGCTGCACACAGTAAAGATACCTATTGGCAACCACCGTAACTCAAATAAGACAGCCACACTACAAATGTAGACCAGACACTCTCTAGCAGCTGAACACATGACTACCAGTGCTTAAACAGATGTATGCAGTGTTCTATTTTTACGAAGGTCTGTTTGTAACTTGTCTGAGCGTACTCAGGATTTAAGTTTCTGTCTAAATAATAAAAACCAGAACTTTGGGGTTTTATTTTCGGGAGTTGAACTTGCTGAGCTTGTCTGAGTTTTTAATTGCTTTGTCATTGAAGTCTGTGAAGCTGCCAGAGTTGGAAATGTCTTGAAGTACAGTATAATGACCATACTAGAGAATTAGAAGTATGCAAATAATGGCTGTGCAGTATATAAATAATGTAGAAGAAAACAGGGACTGGAATACATACAGCAAGTAATTGATGAGTAGATTGCAAGTGTTACTCTAAGATGAAGAGGTGGGTACAGGAGAGGAATTCATGGTGGGCCACATTAAACGAGTCTGGAAGACTGGTTGCCAGAATCCCCCCCCCCCCCCCCCCCCCCGAATCAAATTTTTCACACATTTTACTGCAATCAGTATTTAATTTGTTTCAGGGACGAAGTCTACTTTACTATGTCAGTAGCAGTATAATCTTATCCATGGAAATAGTCCTTACAATGTGTCAGTGATTACGTACTGTACATTCACAGAAAAGTTTGTTGGTGCTCCACCTTGTCGTATCCACATCTTACGACGCACGTTATGGGGTGCTTACTCCGACAGCTACTGAACTTATGGTATGTGTGTACTGATTTCCTTGTTCCTGACATTTTAAAAGTTTTACTGCTCATGATTACTTTCAAGATCAAGAGTTTCTATTCCAAAGTTGTTCTATTTTGCCTTCTCCATTTGCTCCTTCAATTTGTGCCTAACCACTTGAATCATCCTGTATATTCTTCTGTCACAGCCATCATTAACGTGGAATAACCATGCTGACTACTGCTCTAACAGCCTTGTAGGAAACCAGCATATCAGATGATGGTTCAGTTTGTGAGGAAAATTACACTTTTTTTGCGAAAAGGGAGGATGTTGCCATTTGCAGACTACACATTGTTGGCTCTGCTACAGAAAATGATGTTTTAAGCACCCCCGAGAGCCCATTAGGGTCCTCTCACGTCACTCCTTTGTGCTACATAGCACTGGACAGTGGAATCCAAACCGGCTCACGTGGAAACCAGAGTGTGGAAATAAAAATTTAAGGCATTTATCCAGCACAGCACATCTGATTTTGAAAACACGAAGTACACCGTCATCTTTCGATCATTGTACTTACCGTTCCTATTGATAATCGTCTTGCAGGGTTCAGACATTCCTACTGAATATGTATTAATCAGCTTTAACTAAGAAGTATAGCTTCATGTCAGTTATAAATGTTAACTCAGTCACATTATCCAGAGGGCATGCTCAAAAGTAATACCTTTGAATTTTTAATGTGAAGAGTCTTCAAGCTTGAGGAATGTGGTAAACATTTGTTTTATTTAACATCTGTATTGTCCATGTCTACACATAGTCTCCCTGGAATCGGACACATTTCTTCCGACAAGTCACCAGTTTGTGGTTAGAGAGTTCAATAGTGATGAAGCGGTGCGAGCAGCAGTGTGGTTGGGGCTCTGTCAACAAAATGAAAGTGAAGTCCTCAGTGGTGTTCTTTAAGTTGGAAACAGAAGAAAATCAGATGGCACCAAGTTGGAACTGCATGGAGGATGACAGGTGACAGTGAACCTGAGGCATTGGATTGTTGCAGATGTCACAGCGTTTTTCTGGTATTGTCGTGCTGAAAGAGAGGGTGCTCCATGTGTGGACAAACTCTTTGAGAAACAACGTGATGTAATCGAGTTCTGAATTCACACACTGACACATTGAAAAAATGGACCTAACAACATCAACTGACGCAGCTAGTTTGAATAAAGATGATTTCGCCGTGTTAATAGGAGGATCAAACGTCATCTATAGAAACGAGACACACAAGTTGATTACAGAAATGAGGAAATGTTTAAATAATTTAACCCACACAAATGCACTCATTGTGAATATCCCGCATCATCATGATTTATCACCCTGGTCGTGTGTGAACCGCGAAATTAATGTTGCAAACAAGTGTATCACTGAAATATGCACTAACTTTAAGAATGTTGATATTGTAGACATAAACAGATTGGAGCAAAGGTTCCATATAGTCCATGGACTTCATTTAAATACGCCAGGAAAGAAATTACTAACCGAAAAAATATGTACTTGCATTTCGAAGAAGAGTGAAGAAAAAAGTATAAGTGACAAACAAACAGAGATTAAGAAGTGTTTTAGACAAGTTACAAGCTGTGCCATCGGCCAAACGCGAATTACCAAGTGGTTCAAACTGATTAGGCAAAAAACAATCAATCAAGTCGTCAGCCAAACGAAAATTATGAAATGGATTAAACCTAAGAGGACAGATGTGGATGAAGCAAAACTTATACAAGCTCCAGAAGTTAACTCACCTGCTGATTGCCACCAGCGAACAGAGGCCACACACAAGAAACATACAGAAAATTTTTTAGGGTAAGTGCTGTATTAGAAACACCATTAGATAAAGAATCAGAAACCGTTTCAACTAGTTACTAAGTACCCAGATTTTGCTATACTACACCATGATGTTCAGTCACTCCCAAATAAAATTTCCATGTTGAAAGCACTACTCCAGTATGCACTAAACATAGATATAATTTGCATTACTGAACATTGGCTACAAAATGACGAAGTAAAATTAACCTCAATCTCAGGATATAGATTAGCAAGTCATTTTAGCCGAGAGTTTTCCAGACATGGTGGCTCTGCTATCTTTGTGAAATAACAAATAAAGTTCTGTGATGTTAGTAAAAGTTATATTGACTCAATTGAAAAAGACTTTGAGCTTTCCATTACCAAACTGCCAGAGCTTAATTTCATAGTTATTAACATATACAGAGCACCAAGCGGAAACCTGTCAGTCTTCATGAATAAACTAGAGATTCTGTTGAACAAGATCAGTATACTAAATATGAAGATAGTGCTTTGTGGGGATTTCAATATTGATTTTTCAAAAGACAGCAGCAGCAGAGATGCTTTGATAAATATGACCAACACATTCAATATGATCCCCACAATACACTGTCCAACAAGATTAACAGAATGCACAAATTCCATTATTGACCAAATATTCATCTCAGAAACAACTTACAGATTCACAAGCAGAGTAGTGAGCAGGGGTGATAGTGATCATGAGGCACAGCTGCTGTGTATAGAAATGCCAACAAGTAGTATCAGTTCCGGAAAAGTAGTTGAAAAAAGAACCTTTTCTGAAGATAACATTAGAATTTTTAATCTCTTACTGGCGAAAGAAAACTGGGAAAGCATCGCAACTCAGAACAATGTTGATAGCATGTACATGAGTTTTCAGAGCATCTTTGTTCACTATTTTAATGTAGCGTTTCCAAAAGTGGTAAAACCTAACAACAATAAGCAATGGGTAACTAAAGGCATAAGAATTTCCAGTGAGAGAAACAGATTTCTGCAGTACTCTTGTAAGAAATATAGAGTAACCCAAGAATTCGCAATTATTCAAAAGCCTACAAAAGAATCTGTGGTAGAGTAGTCAAAGAGGCAAAAATTATGTGGAATGACAATTTGATAAGAAACTCATCTAACAAAATGAAATCCACATGGAGAGCTGTAAAGAAAGAAACTTGTAGTTCAGTGCCAAAGAAAAAGAATGTATCATTAACACTAGAAGGCTCAAAAGTCACAGACCCAAATTCAATGAATACTTCACCTCACTAGCTGAAGACCTCATTCAAATACACTGTCAAGGACGAGTCCCAAGTTTCTCCAGCAAGTCAGTGACCTTCAATGCTTCTGTGTATGTGTATGAAACAAACCCCAATGACACTATAAGTAAAATTAAATCATTAAGCAATCAAATGTCAAGTGGTCTTGATGAAGTACCTGATTTCATATTAAAAGCATGTGCTCACCACACAGCAAACCCCTTGGCAAAAATTTTCAACCTCTCTTTAAAAACTGGTGTATTCCCAGATATTTTTAAAATAGCAAAAGTTTCACCACTGCTAAAAAAAGGTTCTTCTGAAAAAATATCAAACCACCGACCCATGTCACTGTTAAGTTACTTCTCAAAAAGTCTAGAAAAACTCTTCTATGACAGGATTTTAAGTTTCATAAATAAATACGCACCTCTTACAGTACAACAACATGGTTTTAGAAAGTCTAAATCTACACAGACAGCAATTTTCGAATTCTTAGACTGCATTTTAAAATCCCTTGATCAACATAAATTAGCTGCAGGTATTTTTCTAGATCTATCAAAAGCCTTTGAAGTCCTGGACCATAACATTCTGCTCAGAAAATTAGAAAGACGAGGAGTAAGAGGTGTAGCACATAGCTGGTTGTGTTCATACCTAAAAAAACCGCAGGCAGATAGTATCACTTCAGTATGAATTCAACAAAATGAATAAAACAAGAAACAACTCCTTTCTTTCTAGGGTATTACCAATAAAATATGGTGTACCACAGGGCTCAATCCTAGGTCCACTACTCTTCTTGATTTCTGTGGACAACTTAGTTAAATATATGAGTCCCACAAAAACTATCCTGTTTGCCGATGACACCAGCATATTGCTCACTGGATCCAGTCCAGAAACTTTGTGGTCCACAGCAGAAAGTTCTATGAAAAGACTCTCTGAGTGGTTCACAAAAAACAAACTCATTATAAATACTGAAAAAAACTGTGTGTATCGATTTTCATTTAATTCCTCCAACTAATCAAATGTCTATTCAAGCCCAATTAAAAAATGATCCCCTAGAAAATGTAAGTGTCACAAAATTCTTGGGTCTTTGGGTTCAGCAAGACTTAAAGTGGGACACACATATAAATAACTTGTGTAGAAAACTATCTTCTGTGTGCTATGGCCTAAGAATTTTAAAGGCTACAACAAGCAAAACAACAGTACTGCACGCATACTATGCACAGTTCCACTCACTAATCCGACATGGGATCATTTTCTGGGGATACTCAACTCATAGTGTAAAGGTTTTTAGAATGCAAAAAAAGAGCTTTAAGAATAATTTGTGGCCTTAAAAAGGTGGAGTCCTGTAAATCCCATTTTACTGAGGTTGGTGTTCTAAATGTTCCAAGTTTATTCATTTATGAAACTATCTTGTTCACTAGGGACTACCTCCTGAAAACAGGCAAACTGCTACAGAACAAAAGTGTACACAACTATGGTACCAGAAGGGAATCAAACATACATCAAAAATATCACAGAACAACCACAACTCCTATCAGAGGAGCATAATTAACATTGGTGTAATACTACGCAATAAGATACCAGAGGAAATAAAAAATACTACTCACCCAATATTTAAAGCTAAACTAAAGGCATTTCTAATAAAGCACTGTTTCTATTCTGTCAGAGAATTTCTGAATAAGTAACAAAATTAATTGTAGTAGGTACCGAATTTTAATTGCTAATACTATGTATTACTGTAACTTATCTTTGACCTGTCCAATATCAATTGTACAATTTGTGCTATATGAGAAAACTGGACTAATAAAACAATCAAATCACATCAAATCAAAACACTGCTGTGTCGCATGCTACAATTTGCACCCCTCTATTGGCAGAGGGCTGCAGGTATATATACGTTAACATTCTACATATTTATTTTTAAAAACACTTGTTTTGCTTAGAAGCTTTAAGAGTTCTCACATTAAAACCTTGAAGCATGCTGTGAAAGGAGTTTGTGAGGGGCACTTTATGAACTGTTCGATACCACCTGAGATAGCTTTTTTCGTTTACCACTCGATCTACATTACACAGAACACAGTATGTAATGAAACATCTTTTACTTCAGAATTTATGATCAGGTGCTAATGCATACATTATGTGCACGATGTAGTATAATTAATTAACTTACCAGCTTGGAAGTTAAATATTGGAATCAGTTTTCACATAACCATTACCATATTTCTGATTATGTAACATTTGATGCTAACATTATTATGACATCTTCACTTATTGTTTTCAAACTGCAGCTTGTAATGAATCAGCAAAATAATCACTAAAATTCGATTATTTCATGTAAAGCCACCAAAGTTAACAATACAAAATATTTCGTGACATCAGATGTAATTAAACTCACATAGGATCTTAGGGAATCATATTAAGAAAGATGTCAAACTCAGAGCGCCTGTAATTAAATTTGTAATTAGACCTTCTAGACATTTTGGATATAAACAAATGACCTTTTTTGAGATTCTGAGAAAACAAAATTTTTGTATAAAATGTGAAGCTTGTAGCCTTGTTCCACAGTCTGTGCTCTAACATAAGTTGGAAAACTTTAACAATTTTCTTATTAATTATTGAATAACTTTGTAATTTTGTGACAAGTATTGTTAATTGCATTTCATTACTTTATTTTCATCACAAAACCTAAAATCGATACTTGAGACTATATTCATTATAATTGAACATTTGGTTACTTCAACATTTTATTGACAGAACATTTTCTAATGAAACTTTCTAATTGTAATTCAATAAATCTATTTTGTAAACAATGAGACCAAAACAGCATGTACTGAGAAGATTGTATATAAGCAATGCTGTATGTTAAATCAAGAAAGTAAAAAGAGAAATAAAGAGTTCAGGTTGTGTTGTTGTTCTGTGACAGAAGGTCTGTGAAAGAATATACACAGAACTTTGTGACAAGAAAAGGTGAATTCAAAATTTCAACCCCATTTCAATCATTTTTTTTGTATGCAGAGGCACAGTAAAGGTAGAGTATTTAGCTGTTGAAATAGCATAGAACTCTCGGCAGTTATTCTAACACCCTCAAAGCTGCTAACAGCTCATTTTTGTAGTGTGAAGATGGTTTTTAGATTTACGTATTATGACTCCAGAGAGTGAGGCCATGGGTAACAGCAGTGTTGATGTAAGGAAAGTAGATAGGTGTGCTACAATTTTTACCAGACATTACTAATTACACATAGTGCAAAGCAAGCAGAACTTAACTTGCTAGTGACATAGTGTATGTAGGCTTTCCAATCTAAATTTTCATCTATATGGACACCTAAAAATTTTGTGACAGCTACTCTCTTAACTTCTTTATTTTGTATTCTAAGGTCCAGCCATTTTGTGACTTGTTTTCCAGTAATGGACGTAATTAGTTTTTGAAACTTTTGAAGTCAACTTGTTCATTTCAAACCAATTTTTTAAATATTCCAAAACTCTTGTTGCAGATGCTGCCAATACTTGGTTTACATCAGTTACAACAACATTTGTATCAGCAGCAAACAGGGTTATATGAGTACCACTTATTGGAATTTTGATATCATTTACATACATTTGAAATAAGAGAGGTCCTAGAACACTTCACTTTGGTATCCCATTGGTACAGTCCGTAAGTCAGATTTGTAAACAATACTTTAGTTTTTAATGTTGCCTGAGGTAGTCTCTACTACTTGCCTTCTATTATGAAGTTAAGAGTAGAACCATTTTTTCTCAACTCATAGTTTACCAATAGCTTCAGATCTGTCTAGTAAGGTGTCTCATTGGGCAGAATCAGAAGCCTGACAAGTCCAAATTTATTCCTATTGTACTGTGGTGTGTGTATAGCCCCATTAAGATATTTTCAGTTGAATGGGAAATAGCTCATTCTGTGCTCAGTCCTTTGCAGAAAACTGTGCTAGTTTATAGGTAAGATATGGAGTTTTTCAAAGAAATTTGTTAGTCTATGTTTCACTACTGTCTCTATTACTTTTGAAGAAACAGGTAACTAAGCTATTTGTCTATAATTTCCCACTTGATATATATTGCCCTTTTTATACAGTGGTTTTATCTTTGAAATTTTTAATCTTTGAGCAAACACTCCTTCTGATAATGATATACATATGATGTGTGAGAGCGGTTTTGATGTGACACTAGCACATTTTGTTATGACTGTACCAGGTACCTTGTCAATCCATGAAGACTTTTTGTTCCTCATTGTTTTTGTTATTCTTAGAACTTCTGGCTTATTTGCGGGGCATAGTAATATTGAATTGAGCCTTTTCCCTGTTTGAATAGGCGCTCCCCCATACCTAAGTTCATTTTCATTCAAGTTGACTGGAGTATAATTTACACGGGTAATATTTCTGAGTAACACAACATGATCGTCTTTTAAAACAATGTTCTCTTCACTTTTAACATTTTTGTTTATTTCTTTTTTTACTACATTCTGCATCTACATCTATACTATGCAAACCACCATGAGGTGCATGACGGAGAGTGCATCCAGTTGTACCAGTTATTATGGTTTCTTACTGTTACATTCAGCTATAGAGCATAGAAAGAATGATCGTTTGTATGCCTCTATGCGTGCAGTAATTTTTCTAATCCTATCCTCAAGATCCCTTTGTGAGTGATACGTATTACTTTTGATGTGTTTGCTGACTGTATAATTACTTTGTCATTGTGCATTGTTTTAGCTTTTTTAATCACCTTCCTATAAATGTTCTTACATATCTTAACATAGTCTGCCAAGTGTTTATCTTCGTTGTCTTTTTTTATTTAACTGAGATATTTGAGAGTGGCTAGATACTATGACATTTGTAAGCTTTTTTGGAAAACACATCTCAGTGTCATGCCAAGGAACAACAGCCAGTGGATATCACCTGCTATCAAATATGGACGTGATACGTGCAATACTTTTCTAGTAGTTTCATCGATTGTTATTTTTGAAAACACATTTTCATGATTCCTTTGCTAACATCTACACAGAAAAAGTAAATGCTTTTATTCAGAAATGTCTTTTATAATCCCACTAACACTTTATTTCTTGTATACAGAAGAATTTACACATGACACAGGTATTGTGATGTGAAGGACCTAAGTTTACATTTTCTGCCTCAATGACACCATGTTGCATGCCTGTGAAGATAATATCTAATAGGGAAGATGAAAACTCTGTTATTCTACTGGAGGCCATAAAGAGTGGTTTCGTGTGAAAGCTGTTTAGGATAATCAATTGAAAGTGAAGGAAAGTGACAGCTTTTGTGTTTATATAATAATATTAAAATCCACACACAAAAACAATTTCACTTCATTAAGTGCTTAATGCTTCATCCAGCTTTTTAAGAAATGTGTTTTTGTCACCCACTGGTGATATGTATTTTGATGTGACAATTAGAGATTTTTACTCTCCTCCTCAGTTTTTATCTGTGCTACATGATTCAAGATGTTTCTCAATTTTTAGATGGTCCACTTCTGTTTTTGCTTTAAATTGTAATGCTGTTTTTGTGTAAATACATACTCTACTGTTTTTACATACACTGTGGCATGATAATAGTTTAAATTTGCTTATATTTATGACTTAATGCATTTTCCTTGCACCAGTGTTCAGATAAATACATGAGACATCAGCAAAATTATTTAAAGCTACTTCTAAATCTAATACTTTGTTCTTGAGGCACTGTATACTTTGACACAATATCCTGAACATTTTGCAAGGATTTTTGTATTTGTCATTACCTAGTAATGTGCTGTTTTTTTCCTGATGTTTGTCACTTATCTGCAAGTTTTCAGGCTGTCGTGATCTTTTCCTTTTTGTGGTTTGGAGCCATTATTAAGCCTTGATTAAGAGAAGTTGATGTGGGAACATAATGCTGCTTAAGGAGGAGCCAAAGGCAACATACAACAGTTGTTGCTCATGAAGATATGATTCTTTGGACAGCAGCTGTCTTTGATTCTTTTAGCTGATGCTGCTGGTAGAACCAACATCAGCAAAAACAGCAGAGCCAACATTAGCACTGTTTCTGGTACTGGTGATGAATCTACTATTTGTGTTGAGCTGTCTGCTGCTGATGGTTTTGTTGTTGTTGCTGTTGTTAGTGGTGGAGTTGTATCAGCTGTTACTAGTATTTGTGATGTTACTGGTACTGATATTGTTCTTGGTACTCCAGATGCTTGTTTATGCCTATCTATTTTTTTCAATAATTTCTGAATTACAATTTGCTTGCCTAGACTCTCCAAGTGAAGTCCATGTTTAGTATGAAACCTGCACCCAACGCTATTAATGTCAATAATGCAGACCTTTTTGTACTGTTCACTTATACTCAAAAAACACTTATTAGCAGCACCATTCTCCTTGTTTACACAAGACCGGTGCAGCAAATCATAGCGGTGTGGAATGTTTGTAAAGAAAATGTTTGCATTTGACAAATGAGCCACGGGCTTCTCTAATTCAGTGCAAGCTGTGGATGTTTCATTCTTGTATACATCAGATCCTCACATGTTGAGTTCTCAGGACCATTTGGAAGTGGATGAAGTGCCCCAGTGTAAGATTTCTGTAACATGGTGCAGATTTTTGTTATAAAAGTTAAGTAGTCATGTTTCTAAAGTCTAAGTCAAACTGATTGCTTAAATTGACAGCAACTTGTTATTAAGCTAAACAAATTTTTCAGCAAAGTTTAATGAATCAGAGGGTGGCTATGTTAGAAGTGCCGGAAGACACCTGGGATAAATGATAAATTTGTGTGGATCTGTTGTTAATCTGGAATTGTTTCAGCTATAATTTTGCCAAGCAATGCTTCCATTGCTAAATGGAATCTGAGAATCAAGAACACACAATGAAAAGCAAACAAGTGAACAGAAAAGTAACTTTGCAAAAATATTATTTGCAAAAGTGAAAGTAAAATTCCACAGAAGAGCTTCTGGGACTTGATTCTGGTTTTCAACTGCTGTGCAAAGATAAGTACAGTACTTATAATATTATCAGAGACAGTGTTTTATACTTCAAAAGAGTGCTGCATGTGACTATTCAAAATGACTGAATAAACAGGGAAGTGAGTAAACATAGATTCGGGTTTCAAAGTTTCATTGGGGATCATCAACAGTAGACTCTAGTGAACTATCAGTAGAAGCAGAACTTATTATTAGCATTTTGGTAGTAGAAGCAAGTGTGGCCATGAATAATTTACAAACAGAACCAGGAACAAACGTATTCACAGTACTGAAGCAAATGTTCGGGCACCTAAAAACAAAAACCGGAAGTTCACAGTCCCAATTAAGGCAACAGATGACATGTAAACTGGAAGCAGCTAAAAGCTCATATATGAAATCAGATCGATGAGAAGATGAAATGGGCTATCTCGGAACTAAAGGATCAGATAACAGCAAACTGAATGCAGGTCATGGAGATATGAGAGAAACTGCATGCACTGAAGTCCACAGTTGAGTCTGGGCAAAAAGGCTTAGTACTTGTGTGGAAACAATAGAAAATAAATAACAGGAATAGACTTTCAAACAATTAGTCTTCGTTTATCATTTGGTCTGTCACCACATAGACGTCCCACTGGGAGCCTGTAAATTTGGGGTGGGATACTTGAACCAAGACCAGGCTACACATAACTGGATCAGACAGGATATCAATCAGGGACCTGAGTCTTGTAGAAAGAATGATTTCAGACCATCAGTTAATAGAGATAGCCACAGAGCAAACCAGATGAGTAATGAGGGAAGGTACGAAGGCTAATAATGATAACAAACAGGAATCAGTAGAAGGAGTGATGAGACCATTACAGACATGTACGATCAGAGTGAGACTTTAGGTTCTGAAGAAGAAACTAGTGTAGAGAGTGATTTTAATGTATTTTGTCTGCATAGTATAATGAATAGTCCAGGAAATTTTGTAGGTAGTCATGATGATGTTACTGGTAAATCAGATGATCTTGGGGAAGTAGTAGATGAGGTATTAATGTTGAATAATGACAATGACTAGAATGTAGCATCTGAGAGTGGCGTTATACCATTACATCCAATTCTTCACCAAACTCTTTTATACATGTTGAAGTTAATGAGGATGTAATTAATGATTGTGAAGTAGGTGCCAGTGATTGATTCTCAAGTTTAAGATCTTATGTGTCTAATTTTGCCACTGCTGCTCAGTAATGCATCCATGGATTAGGAAAGGGGGGGGGGGGTTAACAGTAAAGACAGAGATATGAAACAAGCATGGAATCAATATACAGACTATAGTGACAACAGTAAAATAAAAAATAAATTAAAAGCAATTTGTGAGAAGTCTCATCTGGTGAAGCATGTAAATTCAGACCAACATGACACTATGACTACTGACCAACTTACATCTGAGAATTGTCACAATATAGTGTAATAAAACGTATGTATGTTGGATTGGCAACTCCTACAATAGTTATGAAATTACAGAAAAATCTGTTTGAAGTAATTATGACAGTGAATGCTACACCTGATAGGAAATGTTGTGTTATTATGATATTGGCCTACAAGGTTAGAATAGTCTGCACTGAAGATGGTCACACAGTGACCAAAATTGATCGGTAAAATAAAGGATTTCAGTCTTCATGACAGTTGCTGCCATTAGTCTAAAATATATTTTGGAAGATAAGTTGGCAGCAGGAGCATACATAGTCGATTCATTTTCTTTCTCCTTTTGACTGTCAATCATAGCACAGAGCTCACCTATCATAGGCAAATCATCCTCACTTTCTGCGTAGCTCATAGCAATGCTGAAAACTGGTGACTTTTCTGCCATCCCTAGTTCATTTTCCCTTCCTTCGCTGTTGGTTCTTCTTTTGCTGATATAAAGGTAAAAGTGAGGACTTCATGGAGAAAATCATAGTGTAACTCCTTAGCCTGGAGGAACATTTACATTTTTGCCCCTCTTTTTAGGTTGGCCTTTGCTTGTTCCAGATGTTCTATGAAAGAATCTGTTCTTTACTTTGATCATTGCTTCTTTGATGTACAATTTAAAATAAATGTCATGCGACTAGGGCCTCCCGTTGGGTAGACCATTTGCCGGGTGCAAGACTTTAGATTTGACGCCACTTCGGCGACATGTGCGCCAATGTGAATGAAATGATGAGGATTAGGACAACCCAACACCCAGTACCTGAGTGGAGAAAATCTCCAACCCAGCTGGGAATCAAACCCAGGCCCCTAGGACTGACATTCTGTCAGGCTGACCACTCAGCTACTGGGGGCGGACGATGTACAGACTGAACAGTAGGGACGAAAGACTACGTTCCTGTCTTACACCCTTTTTAATCTGAGCGCTTTTTTATCAGTTAACCACTCTTATTATTCCCTCTTGGCTCTTGTACAGATTTTATATTACTTACTCTAATTTTTCTCAGAATTTTGAACATCTTGGGGCACTTTACATTGTTGAATGCTTTATCCAGGTCCACAAATCCTATAAACGTGCCTTGATTTTTCTTCAGTCTTGCAGTTCTGACATTGTGGTTGATAACAGAAGCCTCTCTCATGCCTTTCACTTTCCTAAAGCCATACAGATCATCATCGAACACATCCCCAGTTTTCTTTTCCATTCTTCATACTATTCTTGTCAGCAACTTGGATGTTAAGCTGGTTGTGTGGTAATTCTTGTAAGCTTTAGAACTGTGTGGATGACAAGTGCAAAAACTGACATTTTTCTGAAAGTCATGTGGTCTGTCGCCAGATTCGTACATTCTTCACAGCAACATGAATAGTCGTTTTCTTGCCACTTCCCCCAATCATTGTAGAAATTCTGATGGAATGTTATCGATCTATTCTACCTTATTTGATGTTAAGACCTCCAAAGCACTTTTAAATTCTGATTCTAAACCTGGATCCCCTATCATCTCTAAATTGACTCCTGTTTCTTATTCTATCATATCAGACAAATCTTCCCCCTCATACAGGCCTTCAATGTGTTCTTTCCACCTATCTGCTCTCCCCTCTGGTAACAATTAAGACTGAAATGGGAATTCCACTATTAAATCCGCTCTCACTTTTAATTTCACCTAAAGTTGTTTTTATTTTGCTATATGCTGAGTCAGTCCTTCCTGTTTTGGCGTAACCACAAGCACCAGAGCAAAGAGGAAGAATGTGAGACCAGAGAAGGTGGTGAGGAAATGTCAGCCAATAGGCCGCTGACAAGTACTGCGCTGTGCCAGGAGCGACCTCTGGCAGCAGTGAATATAAGTGCCACTCCTGCCAGCCTCGGCCGGACATTAGTGCTCAGTATCACAGAGTATAAGGACATTAGTGGACAAGATTCACAGAGCAGTATTAGTGACATATGTCAACTTGCAGGAGCATTCCATACATCCAAGGACTACGAATTATATTGCATGTCGCCCCTCGCTTGTGACAACATTTTGTACATTCAGGTTAAGTATTGTCAAATCTACCCTATAGAAATAAAACTACTAATGTTATTTGCTTGAACTGTTGTATAGCATTCCGATAATGCAGCATCCCTTAAGCACCCTATATGAGACGAGTGGGCAAGACCCAACACTTCCGACAGTCATTTCTTTATCGATTTCTTTAGTTTTTATACAGCCATTTCGTCTTAGATTCCCTGTACTTACTATTTATTTCATTCCACAGTGACTCGTATTTATTTATTCCTGAATTTCCCTGAACATTTTTGTAGTTCCTTCTTTCATCAATCAACTGTAGTATTTCTCCTGTTACCCATGGTTTTTTCCAGTTACCTTCTTTGCACCTATGTATTTCTTTCCAACTTCCACAATTGTCCTTAATTACATATATAGACACATTATCCATTCTGGGAATCAATGATGTAGATGATTTATGCCTATTATCGCCATTGACACTGGCAAGGTATCAGTCCCAGTGAGTTCAAGACTTTGGGAATATTTTAGTTCGGAGTTTGAAGTCTGAAAACAAATGACAAAATAATTTTTTTTCATGTGATATAATTAAAAATCAACAATTTTGTACATTTTCTTTATCTTGTACTGTGAAACCCTTGTTTTTTGCCAGATTTCATGATTCTAGACCAACAGGAAGTACCCTGCCTGTTTTGATGACAGTTTTCGAGTATCAAAATATATTACATAAGCGGCCATATCTTTTGACTGCATTGAATTAGAAGCTTAAAATTCTTACACCACTGAGGGATCTTTGACAAATTTGAAATTGATATGAAAGTCTCATACCGTTACTAGTTCCTGAGGAAAATGTTATCCATTTCTGCCTGCCTGTTCAACTGTTAAGAATGAAAGTGACTGTAAAAACTAAAAACATATACAAATTGTGGCACAGAACCCTAAAACTGAAGTAATTAATTTATTTTGCATATTTGCACTCACTTTTGAGTTATGAAATCACTAGTCCTGTAATTTTAATTTCCCCAGAAAATGTTTTCATGAAACAGAACCATGCTATGAGGATTATACATGGTGTTTAATGAGGGGTGGGTGTTTCTTTTCTTCAGGAATTTCTGCATGGAAATTATTTTTGTGGAGAGAGAAATATTGGTAATAGAATTTTAAAGTGTCAATGTTAAGGTACCTTCATACTGAAAACCAATCCCAAGAAACAAACACACACAACTGATGTAACTTTGGTACATGTCTGAATTCTTTCCCAGTCTCTGCACGATCCATGAAGAGGAGCTAATGTAATGTAAAAAATGAAATGAAACTGTCTGAACTACTTCTGGAGAACACTTATGTTCATGTTTCCTGGGCCTCTTACGTCATCCATTTTAACAATGTTTCAGTGGGTTTCATTGAACACTTACATATTTTTTACCATTACAGCAATCAGCACATTGTTTTTTCATTTCCAACAACAAATTTTCATATTGAAACCATTGAGCTCCATGTTCTGTCCAGCAAATTGTACCAAGACGTTGAAGAAATCGTTACTTAAAACAGATGTGGAAGTTTTCAACACCTGAGGAGAGTTCACATAGCAGCAGTGAAAGTCTGTTGAGTAGCGACTGGCCCAGCTGCGCAGTCAGCAGGAGTACATCTAAGTTGTTCTCAGCTTTAAGGCCAAGTGCTTCCCACCTTGGCGTCACCAAAACCTGACATGTGTTAGAAATAATCATTTTTACATCTGCTGAGAATTTTATTTGGCAAAATTTCCAACAGTCAGTTCACTAAACAGTACCATAAAATGAAGTTACATCAGCATGTTTTTGTACATTTAGTGTTTAGTGTTGTGTGGGCAGAAGAGCCAACACCGTGTTACGAATGGAGGCCGAAATGCACGCGTTTTATCTCACGCAGGCTGGCGTGAGGAGGGAAGAACTATACTGACGTGAGGTCTGGAAGATGACAAGGAATTAGAATTCAGAAAGCGGACGTAATTAGTTTGCTACTTAACTTTAATCCATTAATGATGAACGTCGCTCTTGACAGTACATGAGTCACAATATTATCAGTTCAGAATACATTCTTGAAGAATATGGCACCTTGCTAGGTCATAGCAAATGACGTAGCTGAAGGCTATGCTAACTATCGTCTCGGCAAATGAGAGCGTATTTTGTCAGTGAACCATCGCTAGCAAAGTCGGCTGTACAACTGGGGCGAGTGCTAGGGAGTCTCTCTAGACTAGACCTGCTGTGTGGCGGCGCTCGGTCTGCAGTCACTGATAGTGGCGACACGCGGGTCCTACGTGACGTATACTAACGGGCCGCGGCCAATTTAAAGGCTACCACCTAGCAAGTGTGGTGTCTGGCGGTGACACCACATTTAGTTCAAAAACTTATCAGGCATATCCTGTTTGTTTCATCATGTAGGTTAACTTAAAGTTGGAAGAATACATTATTGACCAGTATAGGCAACCCAAAGAAACTTAAGTTCTAAAAATCTGCTGACTTGTACATAACATCCTGTTGTGAGAATTCAATCACAATGACGTTGGAATCAGTTTTACGAGTGAATTGTTATGCCCGGATCAGAGGTAAGTGTAAATTTTGGCAACAATATATCCCTGATTAATTTGAAATAACACATGTTTTTCTACCTGCACACGTATTTAATCTAATAGTTGGAAGGGTGAGTTTATAGTCTTTTAGATTGAAAATGTGTGTATCATTTTCATTCCAGAAATGATTCCCTGGCAGTATATTCATAAACTGGGGCCAAAGGCTCATGAGCAGAAACCCTGAATATGCTCTAGATCAAATCAAGAGAAAAAAAATCAGGGCTTACGTTACGAATTGGGTCACCCCTCCCCCACCTTAAATTTGTCTGTGCTGACAGACATATTGTAGCACAGCCCGAGGTCTAGGTTTGATTGGATGGTGACAATTTGGTTGCAACTTGGCAGAGCCAACAAATGTGTTACCAAAACCAGATTTTCTGCTTTCAAAGTGACTGGAATGTTTATGTACACAACCACATTGGGGGTGGAGGGGGGGAGGTGGGTGGTGGGTCCATTATATACTGGTAACATCTACTGAAAATCGGGACTACCTTTCAAAAAACCTCACAGAAACTGTGTATAGTACATAATTAATTGTATATTGTAATATCTGTAGCTGGATTTCTTGTACCAGTAATTGTGGCAAAAACAAAAATTGACAATTAAATTTACTCCCTTTATTTATTTACAAGTATGAAATTCCATCGAGTACCTTAATTCTTGAAATGAAAAATAGCAGGGAACCAGATGCAATAAATGGATGAATTTCACCTCAGAAGAGGAAAACATGTGGTGGTTCAGGTTGTGGTTCTTACTTGTGGGGTTTACTATCACTTTGGTACATCTGAGAAGCACTGCAGCTCCATACTTAATTCATGTAGGAAAAAGTAGACATATTCATAATGGAGTGTAACTAAGGAAAGACTGCTTGTGTCACTTCAAAAAGGAATAAGCCTACAGGTTCATCCTAGGCTGATTAAAAACATATTTGAGCCGTGCGTGGCTCGTGTTCATACCATCTCTTACTGAACACCCTGTTTTTGCCATACTGCCGCCTCGTTATGTTAATTTTCAATTACTGGTGTCAATGAGTTGCTGCCTTGACTGCCCGTAAGCGGCAGCAGCAGCAGCGCTTATTGATATAGGCCCTGCCGTATTATCTTTGCTGGACTGCTATTAGTTCCTGGTCATCGTGTGTCATCTAATGAGTTGGAACGCGCCGGCAGTGGAGTTCGGACCTGGCGATCGAACCGTAGAGAGAGAGCAGAAGTTCGGTCCAGTTGGAGCGGCAGTGAGGTTCAGATAGTCTTGACTCGCCCGACCGTTGCCGGCACACATGGCTGGGGATGGTCTTGGGTGATAGTTGGTTGGTCGTCTTACCAGACGACATGTATTTGCTCGGCGATCGCTTATGGGTTCCCGGTGTGTGTCCCAACTCGTGGTTCGTCCTGGTGATTGAACAGTCACTGCTTTTAGCATTGGTCACGTTCTTCGTCCAAGTGTTTGTGAAATTGTGTGTAGCCTGTGATGTACACTGCCCAGTTACTTTTGTGCTGTCTCCGTGCTGATATGTAGGAGTTGGCCGGTTGATGCAGTCGCATTGTAGCACCAGTGGGCCATGCAGCGTCAGGGAGGCATGATTAGCCATCACTCGCCGATTATTGCCGACACACGATTTGAGTGGGGACGACTTTGGTTGATCGTCGATTGGTTGTCTAGTCGGACAGCGTATATTTGGCTGGCGATCGCTTATGGGTTGCCTGTTCTGAGCAAAACAAGGACGAATCAAGAGTTGGCAGTCACTGCCATTAGCATTGTCCAGTTCTTTGTGCAAGTGTTCGGAAAACTGTGTGTAGTTTATGTGGTTTGACTGGCAAAGGTTCTCGGCGTACTGGCTCTGAATTGGTCGCTTGGCATGGAGTAGCAAGGAAGGACAGGATAGCCATCACTCGCCCGATGATTGCTGATACACACGTTTGAGTGGCAACTACCTTGCTTGGGCGTTTGGTCAGTCGTCTGATCATACGACGTGTATTTGGGATGTCCACCGCTTATGGGTTGTCTGTGATCTGTTCTGGTTGTTGTTCCAGTCTCCGCTGTTAGCATTGTTTGAGTTTTGGTGCAAGTGTGGAGCTGAACAGGTCTTTATCATTGGTCTGTTGACTGTCTGTCGATTCAGTTTCCAACGGATTGAAAATAGCTAGGCCGTCTGCCTGTCTCACGTGAGCGAGTGTTAGTGTTTGATTTCCAGGCCGACCCTCGAACATCTGAGTGCTCTTTGGTGTACTGCCCTATTTCTTTAAAAAAATTTTTGTTGTTGTTTACTTCAGCCTAACACTTAAAACTCCACAACATTAACTTTTTTAAATACCAATGGCCTTATATGAAATAGTTCTTTTGCTCTTACGGCCTTCAGCCCGAATTAAACAACTCTAACTTGTTTGTACTTGTATGGCTTATAGCCGATTCTTGCTGTAAATGAAATTCAAATTGGCTGAATGCCTAACTAAAGAACTGTTTTAAGATAAGGCTTGCCTGATAAAACGCAAGCATAATCAGAAATTTAAGTTATTGACCTTCTGACATTTTTAAATTAAAGTGGCTCTCGGCCACTAATTAAGTCCTAAGCTGTATGTTTTATAAACAAATTTTTTTGGGATCTTGTAATGTTTGATCAAATAATGAAGTTGTATGTTCGAATGTAACTGACAGCCCTTATTGTGGCTCCTTTCCACAATTTATACTATCTGTCCTGTCCTGCAGGATTAACAGGACGTCTCAATATTGTTGGAGAATGGCAAAGGTGTGGACCACCCAAAACTTGCTACAACCAAACCAAATCTGTTTGGAAACATTGTGTCTTCAATCCAATCTTGAAATGTTAAATCCATCCACTGCTTAAATTGTTCACTATCAACACTTTTTTCCCAGGGAGGTTTTACGTTCCCATTTGAACTACAAAGTCATTGATGTTTTCCTTACATCGTTAAAATTGTAGGTCTCACTTAGCTCAAATCTTATATATGGCTACGTTTCAGTCAGTGTACGGCTCATGTTGACTAACTGGAAGCAGACAGAAACTGGGAAATGGTTGGGAAATGATCTCCATCACTGTCCAAAACTGTTTTCCCAAACCTAGTCAACCAGCCAACATTATGGAGAGGGGGGTGGGGGGGAGGGAGGGAGGGGAGGAGAGTTCGGTTTTAGATTTAGTGGAATATATCCGTATGCCCCAAACAACAACTAAAGAAATAAAAAGTATTCCTTGAGATTTTCTCTTTCAGTTTCCAACAGATTCTTGTTGTTGGGTACACGCAAGGCGATGTACTTTTGTGGGCGACCGAGGTAGCTGAGCGTTGTGCTTCAAACCACATCTGCGCAGAAATGTTGGAGCGTATACGTTACAATACAGCATCACCGGTCTATTGCGGTCTAACTGTGTTGGTGTGGCAGTAAATTTCACTTTGGAGGTGTGGCGGTGGGACTTATAGTCCCGTACCACCCTCTGACGGTGACAGTACTACATGAGTCAGGCAGAAAAATTTAGAGTCTGGTGTTTGTGTTTGTGCGCACAGGGCATTAAAATGGCTGAGAATTTGTAAGTGAATTCATTGAAATATATAGAAACCACCCATGTTTGTGGAAGATTAAAAGTAAAGAATACAGTGACCGAGACAAAAAGACAGCAGCATACAATGCTCTGATTGAAAAATTGCGGGGAGTTGACGCCTCGGCATACAGAGAAACAGTAATAAAAATAAAAAAATTCTTTGCGAACTGTATACCGAAAAGAGTTATCCAAAGTTCAGAAATCTAGAAGATCTGGTGTAGGAGTAGATCAAGTATACCAGGTTCGCCCTGCAACTCTCGCAGTAAATTTACGTGAGAAAACTGCTTTCGCTGCCACTGTCCACACCATTCTCATCGCTTTCTCTGTTTCCTGCGGTTGGTCTGAATGTTTTTTGCAACAAAAGTTGCGAACACAGACCACAACAGAACTTCCTCCATTTCTATATTTCAAAACATCTGAATTAAATTTTTGACGTTTACGGGGAGCGTAGTCGCTTGCCACTGATATTTCTTTTCTACACCGAGATATGGCGGGCGAGTAGTAGATTGGGGGTTTGTGTCGTGTGAACACACCACATTTGCAGCGATCTTTTGCATGTACAGACATCTGCGCCGATGTCTGCGCAGACAGATCGTTGCGTGTGGACCGGGCTTTATAAGCAATGGGGGCAAACCAGATTTGCAAACATGTTTCGTACGATTCGATGAACAAGGAGACATAAAAGACGATCTATACCAACATGAACTAAAATCGGCGAAAAATACACTGGAAGAACAAGTGCAAGCAGTAACCAGAGTGAAAATTTTTGGTATAGACACAGAGTTAATACTTGATACAGGGTCCACGACTAATTTAATGTCTGAAGCATTTTTCACCGAATTAAAAAGACGGAATAAATTTCCTGTTCTGCTAGTGCAAAACTGCAAAGTACAAACCGCTACAGGCGGTAAAACCAAATTAGTAAAACACGAAGTTCTTATAACCGTAAACATTGAACAATATTCTGTGCAGTATAATTTTTTAATAGTAGACAAACTTATAGTCAACTGCTTGATAGGTATGGAAACATCTAGAAACTACAAAACTCAAATAGACATAGGTAATGGTAACTGACATTTCTTTGTGAAGGACCAAAGATTTTCTATCAGCCTGATTACTACACCGGAGATGTATGACAAAGTTTACCCAGAACCCCATGTCACTGTACAGTGTTCATATCCCACAGTGTATTTTGTGAACAAATGTGGTAACGAACACGAGACCGACACTGAAGTCAACCAGGAATTAGTAGAACAAAAACTGAACGAATCAAATATTCTAGATGCTACACAACGACAAGAACTTTCTGACTTACTTTTTAAATATGCAACTGTTTTTAATAAGAATCCAGGAGTAATGAAAGATTATGAACATAACCTTAATGTCTATCCTCATGAAACATTTTGTCTTATGTCTTACCCTATACCGTGGACAAAGGGTGAACCGGTTAAGCAGGAAATCAATAGAATGTGTGAATGGGGAATCACACAGCCACCATTTTCTCCATATTGCAGCCCAATACTACCAGTTAGCAAACCTGATGGATCAGTACGACTAGTTTTAGACGCTACAGGCATAAACAAAATCCTAGTACCAGTAAGAACAAAGTCAGAGAATTTAGATGAACAGTTACTAACATTTCATAACACTAAATATTTCAGCACCCTTGAACTTAAAAAATCTTACTGGCAAATAAAATTACATGAGGAGAGTAGAAAATAGACAGCACTGGTCTGCAATGGCAGGAGTTATGAATTTCAATTTCTTCCCTTTGGATTAAACATAAGCGCAGGCGTATTTATATCAGCTTTGGACACGTTCTTAGGACCAGAATTGCTCAGTAAGGTTACCATTTATGTTGACAATATGTTAATAGCCACATCAACTTAGGCAGAACACTTCAGTATAATGGAAAAAGTATTTCAGTGGTTTACAGAGTACAAGGTAACAGCAAATCTTGGAAAATCAAACTTTGGCAAAGAACAAGTAAAATTCTTAAGACATATCGTATCAGAACAGGGCATATTAGCAGACCCAAAGAAAATAGAGGCCATAAGTAATTGCCCACCCCCAAGGAACAGAAAACAATTGAAGGCATATCTAGGACTAACTTCCTTTTTCCGAAAATTTGTACCACAGCAGCTTATAAACAGCGATGCCCTACTTAACGTGTTGAGAAAGAATAAGCCTTGGTTGAGATGCCAGGAGGACTTAACCAAAATTAAAAATGCATTAATATCAGCAAACATTTTGAGTCCTCCTGACATGTCCAAACACTTTTCTTTAAGCACAGACGCCTCGTCTCAGGTGCTGGGGGCATGATGGTTCCAGATACAAGAAGAAGGAGGAAAAACAGTACCCAAAGTCATCGGCTTTTCCAGCAGAACTTTATCAGAGGGAGAAGGATCATATTCCGTATCAGAAGTGGACAGTTTAGCAGTAATTTGGGCGTTTAAGAAATTCGAGAATTTTCTTTGGGATAAAAACACTAAAGTCTATTGTGATCACTAATCATTATCTTTTCTCTTAACATGTAAACTGTTACACTGCAGACTAGCGAGGTGGTGTTTGTACCTGCAGGAAATCAGTTTTGAATTAATATACATAAAGAGCAGTCAGAATGTTATTGCAGATGCACTATCCAGATTACCGCAGGGACTAGACAGCTCAGTGAACTGTCTGAGCACGATTCAGAAATCCGTACATTATTGATGCAAAGTAGTACACAAAAATCAGACTGCAAAAAATTTTGTAAACAAATGGGAATAATGTAACACCTATACAATAGATGGAAAAAGGTAATACAAAATCTCAACCAGAATACAAACAATACGGTAAGTAAATAGTATCAGTTACACAAATGCATTTTGTTTCACCAGAAGCGCGAAAGTTCTAACCACTGGTGTGTATGCCTTCCAGAGGAATATATCGACGAATTTATCAAACACACATATGAACTATGGGGACACTACGGAGTAACAAAATGTGCAGACAAGAATTCCATTGTTACTGTCCTAGTTTACGACGACGTGTTTCACAAATATTGAAAAAGTGTGCTATTTTCCAAAGAACAAAACCATCGAATATGTCAAAGTTTACAGAACTACACCAAATACTAACCAAAGCTCCGCTGGGAATGGTTTATCTGGATATCGCAGGGCCATATCCTAGAGCAAAAGATGGTGTCAAATACATAATAGTTCTTTATGATATTTTCACAAAATACCTCAAAATTTATGCTATCAAAACCACTACAGCCAGTAGCATCATAAGGGGAATTGAAGAAGATTATTTACGAAGAGTAAGGAAACCCAAAGTCATATGAACAGACAATGCAGCCTATTTCGTAGGAAGAAAATGGAAACAATTCATGAGTACACAGGGCATTAAACACATCTTGGTAAGTTTTTCCACCCAGAAGCAAGTCCCGTGGAGAGGGTGTTTAAAGAATTCAATAGATTTATAAAGCATACGCTCATAATAAGCATTCACGACGGATTGAATACATAACTCCATCCATGCAAATAGTAAACAATCTCACCCACTCTTCCACAGGTTCATTCCTAATGAACTTACGTTTTACACAAAGCAAACTGACGAATGGGAATCACCCATACCAAAATTACCTACTAAAGAATTAACTTTACGGGATAAAATCAAACAAGCAGTAATTACACCAGAGAATAGAGCAGAATACAGAAAGATAATCTAAAACAAAAAGTTAAAATTAGTTACACATTTTTTCGAAGGGCAACGAGTCCTCAACAAATCGACAAAGATCAGTTAGTTGAACAAAAAATGGCAGTTACTATACTCGGGGCTCTATATTATTGCAAAAATACCTTATCCTGGAACTTATAGGTTGTTATATGAAAGGACAGGGAGAGACAAAGGTCTCCAGCCTCACAAAGACTTAAAGGATTTTCGCGAGTATTGACACAATGTCACAGCAGTTTTCTTGTTATAAAATATATTTATAAGTAATGTCATAGTTTTATAAGTAAGAAATTTTATTATGTGTATTTTAAAAGAAATGTGTGTAAACTCAAGTAACTTTCTTGTTTTATAAGCAAAGACAAACATTTATTTGGGTTGAAGTAAAAAAACATAGCTTCACGCGAAGCGAAATGCAAACACGAGCAGGGTATGACAGCTGGGCGCGCTCAACAATGCATGTTTACGTCAGTATTAGGGAAGAGACATTGACCTTGCGCAAGCGCAACAGGCTAACTCGCGACGCAACTAAAATAGAAACGCGAAGCTGCACAAGTATTAAGCCCAATTTCCAAATGAATAATAACACGTAGCAACTAGATTTACTATCAGGGAACGAAGGAATATAATATTACATTTATATCAACATGCGAAGTTGCGTCAATACTAAAATATATACATTGCAACTATAATTAAAAGAAATGATTACAACGAAACATACAGGACGTGATAGCTAACAAAAGGGTAATATACCGTAGGACATGTCAAAGTAACTTTCTTTGCAGGGTAAATGAATAAAATGAATACAAATACAAGTAAATAAATGTATAAACAAATAAGAATGAAATATGAAAAACGTCTACGAACAAAGGTGATGAGCGAGTATATGCGTGGCCTATGAGCTATGAAACACAATTAGTTTTTAAGCTAGCTATAAGGTTTTTTTTATATTGCAGCGACCAGTGCATCGACACGGCACATAAGAAGAGATTTACGACGGGTGTTGTAGGTACCATATGAAAGAAACGGGCCGCACCCCAAAGAAATGATTTTGCTATTAGTGTATATATGTGTATATTTTGGTCATCAAGTAAAGGAATTTTTTTTTGAAGCTAGCAAACAAACTATACTAACCAGCAACTGTAATTAAAAAAGGAATTTTGTAATGTTTTAGTACTTAAGAATTTTCTACGTTTGATACAAATAATGGGTGGAATGACAGCCTTAGATGTAAGCCATTATAATATGCATTGTTATGTCAAAATTTTCATGTGAATTTTAAGTGTATATCGAGCCATTCTGGCGTTCTACGGATCGGAACATGGAATGTCAGATCCCTTAATCGGGCAGGTAGGTTAGAAAATTTAAAAAGGGAAATGGATAGGTTAAAGTTAGATATAGTGGGAATTAGTGAAGTTCGGTGGCAGGAGGAACAAGACTACTGGTCAAGTCAATAAAGGGTTCTAAATACAAAATCAAATAGGGGTAATGCAGGAGCAGGTTTAATAATGAATAAAAAAATGGGAGTGCGGGTAAGCTACTACAAACAGCATAGTGAACGCATTATTGTGGCCAAGATAGACACGAAGCCCACGCCTACTACAGCAGTACAAGTTTCGATGCCAACTAGCTCTGCAGATGACGAAGAAGTTGATGAAATATATGATGAGGTAAAAGAAATTATTCAGGTAGTGAAGGGTGACGAAAATTTAATACTCATGGGTGATTGGAATTCAAGAGTAGGAAAAGGGAGAGAAGGAAACTTAGTAAGTGAATATGGATTGGGAGTAAGAAATGAAAGAGGAAGCCGCCTGGTAGAATTATGCGCACAGCATAACTTAATCATAGCTAATACTTGGTTTAAGAATCATGAAAGAAGGTTGCATAGATGGAAGAACCCTGGAGATACTAAAAGGTATCAGATAGGTTATATAATGCTAAGACAGAGATTTAGGAACCAGGTTTTAAATTGTAAGACATTTCCAGGGGCAGATGTGCACTCTGACCACAATCTATTGGTTATGACCTGTAGATTAAAACTGAAGAAACTGCAAAAAAGGTGGGAATTTAAGGAGATGGGACCTGAATAAACTGAAAGAACCAGAGGTTGTACAGAGATTCAGGGAGAACATAAAGAAACAATTGACAGGTGTGGGGGAAAGAAATACAGTAGAAGAAGAATGGGTAGCTTTGAGAGATGAAATAGTGAAGGCAACAGAGGACCAAATAGGTAAAAAGACGAGGGTTAGTAGAAATCCTTGGGTAACAGAAGAAATATTGAATTTAATTGATGAAAGGTGAAAATATAAAATGTAGTAAATGAAGCTGGCAAAAAGGAATACAAACGTCTCAAAAATGAGATCGGCAGGAAGTGCAACATGGCTAAGCAGGGATGGCTAGAGGACAAATGTAAGGATCTAGAGGCTTATCTCACTAGGGGTAAGATAGATACTACCTACAGGAAAATTAAAGAGACCTTTGGAGAAAGGAGAACCACTTGCATGAATATCAAGGGCTTTGATGGAAACCCAGTTTTAAGCAAAGAAGGGAAAGCAGAAAGGTGGAAGGAGTATATACAGGGTCTATACAAGAGCGATGTATTTGAGGACAATATTATGGAAATGGAAGAGGATGTAGATGAAGATGAAATGGGAGATATGATATTGCGTGAAGAGTTTGACAGAGCACTGACAGACTTGAGTCGATACAAGGCCCCCGGAGTAGACAACATTCCATTAGAACTACTGACAGCCTAGGGAGAGACAGTCCTGACAAAACTCTACCATCTGGTGAACAAGATGTATGGGACAGGCGAAATACCCTCAGACTTTAAGAAGAATACAATAATCCCAATCCCAAAGAAAGCAGGTGTTGACAGATGTGAAAATTACCGAACTATCAGTTTAATAAGTCAGAGCTGCAAAATACTAATGCGAATTCTTTACAGACGAATGGAAAAACTGATAGAAGACGACCTCGGGGAAGATCAGTTTTGATTGCGTAGAAATGTTGGAACACGTGAGGCAATACTGACCCTACGACTTATCTTAGAAGAAAGATTAAGGAAAGGCAAACCCACGGTTCTACCATTTGTTGACTTAGAGAAAGCTTTTTGACAATGTTGATTGGTATACTGTCTTTCAAATTCTGAAGGTGGCAGGGGTAAAATACAGAGAGCGAAAGGCTATGTACAATTTGTACAGAAAGCAGATGGCAGTAATAAGAGTCGAGGGACATGAAAGGGAAGCAGTGGTTGGGAAGGCAGTGAGACAGGGTTGTATCCTATCCCCGATGTTATTCAATCTGTATATTGAGCAAGTAGTAAAGGAAACAAAAGAAAAATTCGGAGTAGGTATTAAAATCAATGGAGAAGAAGTAAAAACTTTGAGGTTCGCCGATGACATTGTAATTCTGTTAGAGAAAGCAAAGGACTTTGAAGAGCAGTTGAACGGAATGGACAGTGTCTTGAAAGGAGGGTATAAGATGAACATCAACAAAAGCAAAACGAGGATAATGGAATGTAGTCGAATTAAGTCGGGTGTTGCTGAGGGAGTTAGATTAGGAAATGAGACACTTAAAGTAGTAAAGGAGTTTTGCTATTTGGGGAGCAAAATAACTGATGATGGTCGAAGTAGAGAGGATATAAAATGTAGACTGGCAATGGCAAGGAAAGCGTTTCCGAAGAAGAGAAGTTTGTTAACATCGAGTATAGATTTAAATGCCAGGAAGTCGTTTCTGAAATTATTTATATGGAGTGTAGCCATGTATGGAAGTGAAACGTGGACGATAAATAGCTTAGACAAGAAGAGAATAGAAGCTTTCGAAATGTGGTGCTACAGAGGAATGCTGAAGATTAGATGGGTAGATCACATAACTAATGAGGAGGTATTGAATAGAATTGGGGAGAAGAGGAGTTTGTGGCACGACTAGAAGAAGGGATCGGTTGGTAGGACATGTTCTGAGACATCGAGGGATTACCAATTTAGTACTGGAGGGCAGCGTGGAGGGTAGAAATCGTAGAGGGAGACCAAGAGATGAATACACTAAGCAGATTCAGAAGGATGTGGGCTGCAGTAGGTACTGGGAGATGAAGAAGCTTGTACAGGATAGAGTAGCACGGAGAGCTGCATCAAACCAGCCTCAGGACTGAAGAGCACAACAACAACATCGAGCCATATGTATGTAAAAGATGAACTTGAAAAGCTAACAAAAAAGGAAAAAACGTCAAGGACTAAAAACAATTCACTCGTCAAAGTCAATGACGAAATAGATGGGCATCCAGACGCGTGTGCAACAGTGCAACGAATCAATTATAGTAATATCATGCTATGCTATGTCTGATATATTAATCAGTAAACTACAATTGTGCTAGCATCACTTACCTTGACCTCGGGTGTTGATGTGCTGTGTTCACCCCACTGAAAATGTGGATACGATGGAGAAGATCCTTCCCAGGCTGTATAAAAGGTGAATTATCTACCACAGCATCGGTTCTTGGAGAATAGACGCACATTCACAGCACTCACAATGGAAGACCATACCACAGCAAATTATTCGACGGATAGTACGGCACTCAGTGTGAAAATAACCCTAAAAGTGGAAGCGTGGACAACCGTACCCAAAAATATGTGGAACATTTAATGGTTGTTGTGCAGTCAACAAACATACACAGCACACATGCGCACCGAGACTAGCAATGTTGCCGTAGACACAAGTAACCACTCTTGGAGCGCCCTCACGTAAATACTTGGTAAATTATCATTCCATACGTAAGATGCGTGTTTTCCTATAAGACAATGTAATCAAAACAAGCTGACATATTCAACCCAAAAATACAAAGAGAAATACTCCGACAAATAAAGGTCATTGTTCCCCCTTTGGCACAAACTTAAATTTAAGCTGTACGAGTGTATACAAAACACTATGTGCGTCCATTGCATGTCACCACGTGGGGGCAGTTGTATTGGTACATAAGGAAGAGCCCCAACAAGCTATGACAAAAACTTAAAACTAATGATAGTAATTATTAGCGCGGCCACTGTAAGCATCGATAAAGATATATTTTGGTATGCCGGAAGGCGAATAACAGATGATAAAACACTTCTTTCAATTTCTTTGTCAATTAATAGTGAGACTGTATCTTTTGTTCTCGTGGAGAGAAGATGTTTTTCTTGTGAATTAGTGTTTTGTCTGAATAATAATCCTATGATAATATTAAGTCTAAAAGTTCGTTTTTGTGCAAAACCACCAAAGTTTTCTTTTCTTGCACGCGTCACCTCAGTGTCAGGTCAACAAGCAGCCTGCGCCGGAAGAAGAAGCCCCATCAAGAAATAATGTTATACACACGGTCAAGAGATAAATACTTATAGCAGAAGAAGACGAATACAACCAAGGACACCAGACATAAGTTCTCGACACCACTGGCACAATTTACGGGATACGTTAAAAAAAACAATTTATTCGTTGCAAAAATCATAAAAAATCAATAGCACAATCAATTTGTTTAATTCTTAAACCTTGAAAAGTGTTCAGATTAGTTGTAGTCAGCTGGAGAAGGTAGCCCTGGCTATAATCTATGGCGTCACCAAATTTCATCATTACCTGTATGGCAGAAAATTGTAATTGGTCACAGACTATAAGGGTTGATTGCACTGTTTCATCCGTCAAAACAAGTTTCTGGCCACACAGTGCAAAAGCTTCAACACTGGTCGCTATTATTGTCAAACTGCCGATACAAAATTCTCTGTCGCCTGACAGACCAACACACAAACGTCTACACATTGTCTCTAATTGTCGGCACAGATGCATCATTCGACGCATCGGAAGCTTCTTGTTTACGTATTGATTCTTCTGATTCGCAAGTACTGTTTTCCTGCTGATTCATGGGGAAGTGCACAAGCCACGGAGCATGATCAGTCACTACGACTGCTAAAAACTTACATTCGCAGAGGTTGGCCGCGCTCTCAGAAATGTATTCCCGATCCCTTAGCGCGAAGGTACTTTGTACACCGCAACAGTTTGTCTCTGCTGAATGATGAAATTCTGTTCCACACACGCAACGAACAGGGTTAATCCCTGCCTCAATGCGACAGCAGATGTTAAGTCTTCTACGTGGAGGTCACTGTGGAACAGTTCGCACTAAGCAGCTGGTGCTCCACATCGCACGTGGCTTGGTTTAGATAAGCTAATGTTGTTGTTGTGGTCTTCAGTCCTGAGACTGATTTGATGCAGCTCTCCATGCTACTCTATCCTGTGGAAGCTTCTTCATCTCCCAGTACCCACTGCAACCTACATCCTTCTGAATCTGCTTAGTGTATTGATCTCTTGGTCTCCCTCTACGATTTTTACCCTCCACGCTGCCCTCCAATGCTAAATTTGTGATCCCTTGATGCCTCAAAACATGTCCTACCAACCGATCCCTTCTTCTAGTCAAGTTGTGCCACAAACTTCTCTTCTCCCCAATCCTATTCAATACCTCCTCATTAGTTACGTGATCTACCCACCTTATCTTCAGCATTCTTCTGTAGCACCACATTTCGAAAGATTCTATTGTCTTCTTGTCCAAACTGGTTATCGTCCATGTTTCACTTCCATACATGGCTACACTCCATACAAATACTTTCAGAAACGACTTCCTGACACTTAAATCTATACTCGATGTTAACAAATTTCTCTTCTTCAGAAACGATTTCCTTTCCATTGCCAGTCTACATTTTATATCCTCTCTACTTCGACCATCATCAGTTATTTTGCTCCCCAAATAGCAAAACTCCTTTACTACTTTAAGTGTCTCATTTCCTAATCTAATCCTCTCAGCATCACCCGATTTAATTTGACTACATTCCATTATCCTCGTTTTGCTTTTGTTGATGTTCATCTTATACCCTCCTTTCAAGACACTGTCCATTCCGTTCAACTGCTCTTCCAAGTCCTTTGCTGTCTCTGACAGAATTGCAATGTCATCGGTGAACCTCAAAGTTTTTACTTCTTCTCCATGAATTTTAATACCTACTCCGAATTTTTCTTTCGTTTCCTTTACTGCTTGCTCAATATACAGATTGAATAACATCGGGGATAAGCTAATAGAACGGCGGAACGTCGTGCTTGCGCGGACCATCGGGCCGCTCGGTGCCAGGAACTTTCCTTCTGGCCGCATTCTGACACTCCATAGCAGCGCCTCCTTGTAGACTTTGCTGGCCCCTTTTGGCAGACACGTTGGTTGATTAGCCTACGGCCAATATACTTTTGTCATATCAATGCATTCGACGAATGCCACCAGCACTATTAAGATGCTCGCTTCTGTATTGTTTCTGACAATGGATCTCCTTCTTCCAAGGATTCTGCACACTTTTGGAAACACAATGGAATACAGCATGTCAGAACAGCACTATTCTCGCCATGGTCGTACTTCGAGGCCGAATGTTTCTTTCGAAATTTCGAGACGCAGAAGCTAAAACTTCTAGGTTCACATTCAGGTGGAGTTGCCTCACTGAAGTTTCTGAGTTCATATCGTACTTTTCCTGCTCCTGACAGTTCGCGGCATCGGACCTTGCCGCATTTGCTTCATACTTACCTCTCTGCTTCAGGGTCAGAGTACACCACGGAGTGTCACCCGGACGTCAGAGTTCAGTAAAGAGTGTATAACAAGCCACATATATGAGAAACCGGCATTGTTCTCAGATCAGCTTGCAGAGCGCAGTATACTATTCGCGATAGCGCAGGCACACACAAGCGCCACCAAAACCAGCTACGGCTCCGCGAATTAAGTGATCCCGCTGCAGATCAAACTGTTTGAGATTTCTTCACTGCACGACGTCCGCCTGCCGTAACGCAGCCACATCCGTCCGCCGCAGTCAAGTCTCCTACACAGCTTGTAACGTCCCCTTATAAAATGACTGGGCTGATAAACCTCTTACGTTATTTGATTTTCAAACAGCTGAGCAAAACTTAACGTACTCAGACATTTCTCTCTTTACTTAATCTGATCATCACTAAACTGACACACTTTTTTTTTCTTTTTTTCTTTTTTTTTTAACGCAACGCAATATGACTTCCAATAATCCCTTCTGAAGAGTGGCCCTGACTAACAATAATCTATACCCTTCATGAATCACTTATCTCTTCGTTACTCGAACTACTGCAATACAGCGAGCGAGCGCCAATACTGCCAGCTAAATGCAAGATTCTAACTGCTGAAGGCACTAACTAAGGCATAGTTAGCAAATGAAGGATTTTGATAGAAAACAAACAATGTATTACCTTAATAGTGTTCAAAAGTGATTATATATATATATATATATATATATATATATATATATATATATATATATATATAAAACTTCATGACATCAAGTTTACAAATTTCCTTTTTCTGTCGGACACATGTTCAGATAATCCACCCTCAAAACTCTGCCATCTCTCTCCCCACATCCACCACTGGTGGCGGCTCGCCTCCAAATGCACAACGCTTTGCGCTGTTCACATCAAACTGCCCAACACTACAATAGTGAATTTTCCAACAATGCCAACCAGCCACAGACAGCACACAGCACAGTCAGTGACTTTCAGATTTTCATACAGAGCGCTATGTGACGTTACCAACATACAAACCTAAACAGCCTACTTACGTAGCACCCATGCTCCCCACAAAAAACTTTACAAATTGTTTTGGGCAATGGCCACTATATATTTGTTGAAATTTTTTTATATTAATGCTAACAAATATATCAAATGCACACAATTATTGATACAATGTTGGTCAAAAGCAAAATTGTTCTCATAAAGACAGTCCTGATCATTCATCACAGTAGTAATTACATTGCACGATGTCTGATCAGTAAAAAAAACACACACAGAAGTAGTGGATTTCCATGCAGTCTTGAAGAAGTAGTGTTGTCCTTCCAACAGAAAGACAGTGCTGACTCTTGACATGCAGACAGGTAATGGGCCACAACAGAGCAAAGCTACAGCAGAGTCAGTCGAAGTTTTGAAAAATATTGGTAGGTAGGCCATCACAGAGCAGACCCACTGTCGTCGTGGTAGAGATTATGGTATTGGTGGGCCACCAGAGGTGCAGACCCACTGCAGTCCAGGTATTGGTGGGCCATCAAAGGTGCAGACCCACTGTAGTCCTTGTAGAGATGGCCAGCAGCCATCTGCTGCGACTGTGCGGGTGCACAATCACCATCGAAGAGTCTTGTGGACAATATAGCAAGTCTGTAAACCACCACTTCTGCACTCACAAACCTTTTGGAATGTCCTTAGAACCAGCAGTGCTGTTAACCAGTCCCTTGCTGAATTATCAACACATGTGCAAATGCTAACAGTCCCCACCTTTTTTTTTAAGATAGTAGATCATAAAATTATTATTTAATGGATCTGTAGTCATAAAATAGTGATATTAGTACATCTATTAAATATTTTTTTAACCAATGCTGCAGTGCAACTAGAAACTAGATATTAAACAAAACAGGCATATATATATATATATATATATATATATATATATATATATATATATATATATATATATATATATAAAGCAAAGCATGAAACGTCATTCACTAGTTGTATGGCATTTCAGTAAATATCAGAAATTACGAGCTCCGAAGTGTAATCATATGTCTTCAAGTATGAGCATGTCGTATTTGCGATGATTTCTACAAAGAAATGTCAATAGCGAAGTTAATGGCCTCTTTTTTCTCCACCTAATGGCTTTTTTTTCAGGCGACTGTCTCGCAGCTGGGCACCCACAATGCATTACATCAAGGTCATTTACCTTCCTTACCGAAATATTTACGACAGCAGTTTCTACTACAGTGACAGTCCTATATAAAATAAAAAATTTCACAGGTTGAAAAATTACAGTAGAAATGTGTAGAAACGAAATCTCATGAATAGCCACGCTGTGATACACACATTCACGCATGTATACACATGTCATAACTCTTAAAGTACGATTCTTGGTTTCCAACAATCTTTTTCACAAATCAGAGTCCCTAACCACTACTCATTATTCCTTATCTTATTACACATATACATATTCGTCGACACTAATATTTCATCATAATAAATACGAAGCTCTGCCAAATTCCTCATATAGCATCAGCTTATTGATCATAAACATACCTTAACAGCATAATACACAACGTCGTCGTCATAATATCATCATAGCACATCAGTCAAATCTCAAAATCGTCGTAGTTTCGTAAACATAAAAACCTACTTACAAGCTTACCGAGAGAGCTCCTCCGCCCGCGACCGTCTCACCGATGTAAGTCTCCGCCTCCTCCCCCCCCCCCCCCTCGCCGTTGCCGCCAATGCCACATGTCGCCTCTTCCATGGACATCGACGCCATCACGGTTGACTAGTGACTGGCGCCCTCTGCAGCACCTTCCACTCTCCTATCTCTGCCGTCGGATGCCTCCCGCGCCTTGTTTTCCGCGGCAGTTTTGCTGGCGTTGGCAAGACGCGATGTCGGAACGCTGGTTGGTCTGCTCTGCCCCAGCCAAGCAGCCAGCCTCATCACTATCCATGGCACAGGCATCCCCTCGTACCTTCCAAGTTGGGTGTCGAGGGGTGCGGTTTCGGTCGGTCGCCGCACTTTCAAATACGAGCACCGCGTTAGGCCGCCGTGTTTCCTAAATCCGCCACCGCGACGCGTGTGCGCTGCCAAGAACGGTTATGCCGCTGCCAATGAGATGCAAGCATCCTCTCTCCGGAGCTCCAGTGGCTGATGTACTTAAGTTCGAACATTCAAGGGCTAATCCCTTTTTGTGTATTTACCAGTTGAGTAACATTTTCAGACTTTCATAGGGGCCAGTTCAAAACATCGTCTGAACACATGTTGAATTGAAGACTGACCGGTTTATAAATCTTTTGTATCTGTATAATTATATTGCTACATTCAGATCTGCTGTTAGCAACCGACGCTGCAACTACAGCAAAAAAGTTATGTACTATATTTACTATTTGGTATTAGGTATAGGACAAATTAATATATCTATTCTCTGTTCATGAACAGCATCTGCTCCTCGCTAGTCTATTCACTACAGAACCACACAGCTTACAAGGTAGTCAAAACGCAGTGTAGTACAAAGATATCTAAGATCTACATCTACATCTACATCTGTACTCTGCAAACCACTGTGAAATGCACCAGTTAATACGGTTTCTTCCTCTTCCACTCTCGTATGGATGGTAGGAAGAATGACTGCTTCGATATCTCCGTGTCTGCTGAGTCAGTCTCGTTTTGTCTTCGGAGTCACAACATACTGGATACAGAGGAGGTTGTTGTATATTACTAGATTCATCACTTAAAAGCTGTTTCTTGAATCTTTATTATCAAGCTTTCACGGAATAGTTTGCGTCTATCTTCAAATGTCTGCCCGTTCAGTTTCTTCTGCGTCCCTATGAAGCTAAACTAGGGGTCAGTCAAATCTATGATCTTACGTGCTGCTGTTCTTTGTATTCGTTAAATATTACCTGTTAATTCTGCTTGGTAACGGTCCTACACACTTGAACAATATTCTAGGTCGCACGAGTGTTGTCTAAGCTATCTCCTTTGTAGAGTGATTGTATTTCCCTTGTTTTCTACCTGCGACCCCAAGTCTGATGCCCGCCTTATCTACGACTGAACCTACGTGGTCGTTCTATTTAATATCTCTACAAATTATTGCACCCAAGTTGATGGGTTTTGTGGTCACAGGACACACTGTAAAATTTTAGGTCTCAACATCTACAGCAAGTTGTCATTCTCAGCGACAGTTTGAAACCATATAAGTACCGGGTTGAATATTTATGCAGCTTTTTTCGAGCAGTAAATCACCGAACATAACCGCCTTATCAGCGGAAAGTCTGAAGTTACTATTAATATTGTCTGCTTGGTCATTAATATTTTCACGTAGAAGAAGGTGTAGTTAGATGAATGACGAACACTAACTTCACTTAACGAAGGTTTATTCAGCACTTGCACATTCAAGAGCGCGGAGCCTCCGGCCAGAACACATACGGTATATATACAGTTACAGAACATTCCAGTACCATGATTCTTGACATTTGTGGATGCTTTTAGAATGTACACCAACCGAATACAGAAATTAAAATTTTACAGTTCAGGTGAGACTGGAAGTCAAAACCCTGCACGGAACAGTCTAGTAGCGCAACCAGTACACTACGGTGACTGTACTACTAAACTTCTTCTGCGATAGTATATATCATGAACGGCAACGGCCGCATCACGCTTCCTTGGGAGACACCTAAAGTTACCTCCACATCTATCGCTGACTCTCCATCCCAGATTAAATGCTGGACCCTCCCTACCGTGAAGTCTTCAGTATCGTCAGAAATTTCGCTGGATACACCATAGGATCATATAGTATGCATATATGTGATAAGATGTTAACACTAAGTCTGTAGTTCACTATTTACAGATTACCACTTTCTTTACAATACAAAACATTATTGCTCGTTCGAATGACGGTTTATAGTCGTACGTGGCAAATAGTTCGCACGTGTCACTAATCACTAAAAAGTCTCATCTACATAGATGGAAGAGAGAAAATGAACCAAAACGTAAAGCACATCCTAGTGTTGATAGCCAGCACTTAGGAAAGCGGCGCAATAGTGCGCTAGTTACTGTACACGAGTAACAAAAGCTCATAATTTTTGTCCTAGTGTTGAAACTGAGGCCCTATTCTTTATTTTTTTATTTTTCTTAAAATTATACGCAGCACGTACGTTTATCCAAAGATATGACATTTGTGAGTCGGGGACACGTCAGTGTAGCAGAGAAGTGTAGAACTGTAGAAGAAAGTGATAGTAGCTTCTTTATTGTATTAAGTTACGTTTTCATGCTTGTCGAGAGTTAACAAGCAAACCTAACCCCTGATGGTTGCTGTTATAAGTACGAAACTACAGCTAGAAAACTCAAAGGCGGGAAGCAAAACGAGCGGGAATAAATACACGACACAAGTAAAGTCTCTTTTTGAAGTGGAAGTACATCGTAGCTAAAGTATTTTGTATTCCTGTAAAGACACATCTGTCGTTCCAAAGAGCGAGCGCTCTGAAGCTGGAATGTCATCATCTTTCCTTTGTCTTTTCGCTTTCCTTTTTATATTGTGAGATGAGAATTATAAACACGTCCAAGGTAATATGAGGCGTAAAATTAGAGCATACAAAAACTCGTTAGAGAACATGTTAAATAAAAATAACAAAAGCGAGAGGACAGGCAAAAGAAATGCAGTGAAGTAAATGAATATAATGAAGGAAGGTTGCTTTGATGTCGCTTTTTAACAAGCGAGGTAGAAAGTTAGTGGGATCGCAATGTGCAATGTGAGCTGCTTTCTCGCTGTCGCAAGATTTCTGGAAAACACAAGCAAGTTGTGAAGATACTGAAATGTTCCTATTCCCATTCTGCATTTTTAAGAGATGATGCTAGCGAAAAGGAACACAATTTCGAGGTAAAGTTTATTCACGAGATTAATGGCGTCGATAATAATGCGACGTTGTTAGACAGGCTTTCTATCAACGCCGATATTCCATATTTTGGACCAGGTATCACCACAGTCTGATATCACTTTGCCTTTAAAACATCGGATGCAGTGTTATGCGATCTAAACGACTCCATTCGAGCAAAACTCTAGCACAGTTGGCTGTGTTACACTACATACGTGAAATATGTTGATATGCTGCTGTGATAAACACACTAACGAATATCGTGTAGCAATCATGGTAACTGCAGAGACTCATGCCACCATGGAGTCCATAATACCTGAGAAATGATAGGGGTCTACGCCGAAATGTCGAGCAATGGTCGTTTTACAACTGCTTATCCCTCATGTGAATTTGTCGAATCTGTGGGAATGTTCCTGCCGACAGCACCTCAGATTTACTTACTACACTACTGCACTACTGGCCGTTAAGAATGCTACGCAACGAAGATGACGTGCTACAGATATGAAATTTAACAGGCAGGAAGAAGATGCTGTGATATGCAAATGATTAGCTTTTCAGAGCATTCACACAACGTTGGCGCCGGTGGCAACACCTACAACGTACTGACATGAGGAAAGTTCCAACCAATTTCTCATACACAAACAACAGTTGACCGGCGTTGCCTGGTGAAATGTTGTTGTGATGCCTCGTATAAGTAGGAGAAATGCGTACCTTCACGTTTCCGACTTTGATAAAGGTCGGATTGTAGCCTATCGCGATTGCGGTTTATCGTATCGCGACATTGCTGCTCGCGTTGGTCGAGATCCAATGACTGTTAGCAGAATATGGAATCGGTGGGTTCAGGAGGGTAATACGGAACGCCTTGCTGGATCACAACGGCCTCGTACCACTAGCAGTCGAGATGACAGGCATCTTATCCGCATGGCTGTAACGGATAGTGCAGCCACGTCTCGATCCCTGAGTCAACACATGGGGACGATTTGCAAGACAACAACCATCTGCATGAACAGTTCGACGACATTTGCAGCAGCATAGACTATCAGCTCGGAGACCATGGCTGCGGTTACCCTCGACGCTGCATCACAGACAGGAGCGCCTGCAATGGTGTACTCAACAACGAACTTGGGTGCACGAATGGAAAAACGTCATTTTTTCGGATGAATCCAGGTTCTGCTAACAGCATCATGATGGTCGCATCCGTGTTTGGCGACATCGCGGTGAACGCACGTTGGAAGCATGTATTTGTCATCGCCATACTGGTGTATCACCCGGAGTGATGGTATGGGGTGCCATTGGTTACAGATCTCGGTAACCTCTTGTTCGCATTGATGGCACTTTGAACAGTGGACGTTACGTATCAGATGGGTTACGACCCGTGGCTCTACCCTTCATTCGATCCCTGCGAAACCCTACATTTCAGCTGGAGAATGCACGACCGCATGTTGCAGGTCCTTTACGGGCCATTCTGGATACAGAAAATGTTCAACTGCTGCCCTGGCCAGCACATTCTCTAGAGCTCTCACCAATTGAAAACGTCTGGTCAATGGTGGCCGAGCAACTGGCTCGTCACAATACGCCAGTCACTACTCTTGATGAACTGTGGTATCGTGTTGAAGCTGCATGGGCAGCTGTACCTGTACACGCCATCCAAGCTCTGTTTGACTCAATGACCAGGCGTATCAAGGCCGTTATTACGGCCAGAGGTGGTTGTTCTGGGTACTGATTTCTCAGGATCTATGCACCCAAATTGCGTGAAAAAGTAATCACATGTCAGTTCTAGTATAATTGTCCAATGAATACCTGTTTATCATCTGCATTTCTTCTTGGTATAGTAATTTTAATGGCCATTAGTGTATGATTGGATTTCGGTGACAAAATTTCAGTCCATCTTCCGTAGTACTGTGACGTGTCTCTCTTTTCCCGATGTGAGTAGCTATTACGTGGACAGAGAAAAAGCAAGCTTGCTTCTGTTATGTCGTGTGACTGCAACATTCTTCGTGACGACTTTCTGAATGTTGTTGCAGATAGTCAATAGAAATAAGAATTGACAAATATGAGATTATTGTGGGTCGGTCATATAATTCTTCATACAGCCTCTTTATTTCGCCTATCTGCTTTTCTTCTAAGACTCTCTAAATTAAAGAAAATGTTTGGAACAATAAATTTCTAGTGGCCAGTGAGAAAACTCTGCATGTTTCTGTATATTCTCTGTGAGTAGTGCCGCAATTCGCACTATTCGCAGTTAACGTCCAATTAAATTTTGGCGTAATTTGATTCGCCGTCAACCATTCACTTTATTTCTTGTTGCGGTTCGTGAGTCTTACAGGTTGATAACAATTAGCGTGGTTCATAACAACCAACTGCAAGTGGCAACTGGCACAGTTTTCCTCAAAAACCAAATATCAGCAATTATTTTTGCCGCTTTATTGCTAGTCACCTCAGCGCTTATAATATTGTCACATGCTTGTTAAGAATACAGTTCCCAAGTATATTACAATGGGTACAAAAAACTCTCGCATTTTCCCTCCCTCCTTTCTCTCTCTCACACGCACACACACACACACACACACACACACACCAATACATTTTGTGTCAAAATAATACACATGTGTTAACTGTAAGATGGTTGATTGCCAGGGGGGGGGGGGGTTGTGGGGGTGAAGAAGTAAGCCCAGCCCCACATAGACCTCCACGGCGTGAGCTGCCGTGTGGGACCAGCAAGCCATGCCTGCTTCCCACAGTGCTTCATGCTTCTGCGAAAGCAGAAGCTACAAGGAGGTTAACAATTGTTTAAATGTTGTTCGTGAGTTTGTGATCGAAACTGAAATCGTCCTAGGTACTGACATGATTAATAAAGATAGTGACTGTAAGAATTATGTACACTTATCTCCAGGAAAGGAAATATTACGAAACAGAGTGGAGTACGATACAGTAACGAAGCAGATGACAATGGCTACGTCACACAGCTACGTAAAGTTAGCTGCAGCCAAAAACAAATGACTACCGACTGAAGCCCTATGACTTCTACTGAATAAGGCTTAGGGAGCTGATCGGCCAACTAACAGTTAACACACTGTAAATGGCAGAGAATACAAAAAGTTAGTACGTACTTCAGGATGGAGTACTAATGATGGGAAAGCAGTATTTAGAGTTTTATTGACACAAACAAGTTACGAGTTACAAAAATACTCCTGCACCACCACGTGTTGTTATGCTCAGTAATTTGATTAATTTCCAATTATTTGAAGACGATTTTTTTGTACAACCGTGTTCGAAACAACGATGGATTTTATTTGTTCCAACATGTAATACAGAACATAACTTTCAGTTTATTGTTATTCCACTCATAATCACTTGATCTGTTAGAAAAAAAATGGCTCTGAGCACTATGGGACTTAACTTCTGAGGTCATCAGTCCCCTAGAACTTAGAACTACCTAAACCTAACTAACCTAAGGACATCACACACATCCATGCCCGAGGCAGGATACGAACCTGCAACCGTAGCGGTCGCGCGGTTCCAGACTGTAGCGCCTAGAACCGCTCGGCCACTCCGGCCGGCGGATTTTACACAAAAATTACAGGTTCAATCCGTTCCGTGAAGAAACAAGACGTCCGAACTCGTATAAAACAGTCGTAGTATTTCGTGTTAACTGTATGAAACAATGGATATTTTTTTCTTTTTATCTCTTAAATCGGACTTCATGTGAACTCAGAAACGATCTTATAGGTTTTAGCATCTTACAAAATCAAATAGTGTTTTTGTTCAATTATCTGTTGATTATAAAACTCCATACATGTAGAATTGTCTTAATATCAAATAAATATTTTTTTTATTTTCACTAAATAAGGTTGGAAATATTAAACAAAAAGTATTTTTGATTAATTGACCTTATGATACACATTTATATCACATGTAATAAACTCGAAGTGTACTCACAATAGCTGGTTGGTTGGTTTTTGGGGAGGGGACCAAAGAGCGAGGTCATGAGTCCCATCGGCTTAGGAAGGATGGGGAAGGAAATCGGCAGTGCCCTATCGAAGGAACCATCCCGATAAATGGCTCTGAGCACTATGGGACTTAACTTCTGAAGTAATCAGTCCCCTAGAAATTAGAACTACTTAAATATAACTAACCTAAGGACATCACACACATCCATGCCCGAGGCAGGATTCGAACCTGCGACCGTAGCGCTCACGCGGTTCCAGACTGTAGCGCCTAGAACCGCTCGGCCACCCCGGCCGGCGAACCGTCCCGGCATTTGTCTGAAGCGATTTAGGGAAGTCACAGAAAACCTAAATGAGGAGGGGTCGACGGGGATTGAACCATCATCCTCCCGAATGCGACCCCAGTGTACTAACCACTGCACCACCTCTCTTGGTCACAGTAGTTTCTAAGAGAGAATTGACTGAACTTTCATTCGTCATACAGTATGCTACAATACTCTCATTCCAATTTTTCTTGGTTTTACGAAGTTAATTTATTTCATCCGAATACAGTGACAGCAGTGTTTTCTTGCAGTCGCTAGCTGTCGTGTACGTAGTGACAACGACAGCCCAGCTCAGCGTACACAACTGTTGCTGGGAATATGGTGCCGTAGTAACGTTGCGTCACTCATGAGCGTAAGGTAAAACTAAATGAAATAAACGTTCATTAAGTGCTGGTTACCAATAAATAAGCCAACACACAAAACAAAATTAATTAAGTACATATTGCAGCACTTAGTGTTTACTACATCTTATCAAAAAGAAATCTACGTAGGTAAATCTTAACAAAGACGTACCTAGCTCAGACACATGGCAACGAAATAAGCGCATACGTAGACCCTGTAACAGCAGCAGTACAACAGCGCTTCTGACTAAATTAGTGGATGACTTCTTGAAATGTTGGGCGCTGGGATGAGTTGAATAATACAGTGACGAAGAAGAAGATGAGGATGAGACCAGTTCCTGAACGAATGCTTTACTGTTGCGCACCTCAATAGAGCCGTGTTTTCTGGGTGAAGCAGTGCCACAAGGACTGACAATTTACACTGAGGACAAAAGTCACGGGATTGCGGTATGTACTCAAACAGATGACGGTAGTATCGCGTACACAAAGTAGAAAATGGCAGTGAATTGGTGCTTGCACTCAGGTGATTCGTGTGGAAAGGTTTCCGATGTCATTAGGGCCACACAACGGGAATTAATAGACTTTGAACGCGGAATGTTAGTTGGAGCTAGACGAATGGGACATACATTTTCGGAAAGTGTTAGGGAGTTCGATATTGCGAGATTCACAGTGTCAAGAGTGTGTCGGGAATACCGAATTTTAGACATCACCGTAAACGGCGGGCAATGCAGTGGCTGACAGCAGTGGCGTTTGCGTAGAGTTGTCAGTGCTAACAGACAAGCAACACTGTTTCAAATAACCGCGTAAATCAATGTGGTACGTACGACGAGCATATTATTTAGGACAGTGCGGCAATATTTCGTGTTAATGGGCTACGGCAGCAGACGACCGACGCGAGTGCCTCTGCTAACAGCACAAACTGGCTTTTAGCGCCTCTCCTGGGCTCTTAACCACATGGAATGGGGCGTATCCTACTGGAAAACCGTGGCCAGGCCAGATGTATCCCGACATCAGTCGGTAAGAGCTGATGGTAGGGTTGCAGTGTGATACAGACCTCACGAAACCGTGGAGTTAAGTTTTCAACAAGCATTGTGCAAGTTGTTAGTGGCCCCATAATGGAGTGGGTTGTGTTTACGTGGGATGGACTGGGTCCTCTGGTCAAACCGAAGCCATCATTGACCATTTCCAGCCACCCATTCATGGACTTCACGTTCCCCAACAACAATGAAATTTTAATGGACGACAATGCATACTGTCACAGGGCCATAATTGTTCGTGAAGAACATTCTGAACAGTTCGAGCGAATGATTTGGCCACGCAGATCGCCCAACATGAATCCCATTGAATATTTAAGGGACGTAATCAAGAGGTCAGTTCGTGCACAACATCCTGCACCGGCAACACTTTCGCAGTTACGGACAGCTATAGCGACAGCATGTTTCAGTATTTATGCAGGGGACTTACAACAACTTGTTGAGTCCATACCACGTCGAGTTGTGCACTACCCCAGGTAAAAGGAAGTACGGCACGATATTAGGGGTTATCCCATGACTTTTGTCACCATTACCATATGGCCCCTTCCTTAACGCAGAAAGGGAGGAACAGTTTTTGTAAAACTTTTAATAATATTTGGAATAAAAGAAATGATTTCTGTGAATGGAGGACATCGCCAACCGCGCTCGGTAGGAGAACATGATAAACCACCTCATGAAGTAATAACATTCCTGAGCTGTGTACAGCAAGTTGAAAAATAGGCATGAGTGGTGGTATGAGCACTGAAACCTGTTCCCTAAAAACAATCTTTGTTTACTGAGAGGTCAAAGAACGAACGAGACACCAATAACATTTGTAATCGATATCCTGATAAGTCTCAGCGGCCATGCATATATCATTGCTGTTTCTACTGACATAAATGACACGTATGATTATTTCACATTATCGACAATAGTTGCCGAAATGCGGAGGAGGAATATTCCCAGTAGATTTGTGAACAAACTTATCCACTTATTTTATCATCGACCACTGGCAGTAAGAAGGGGAAATAGCTAGGTATGTGGGACCAAGGATGACAAGTGTAGAACTACGGCAGAGATCAATTACCTCTCTCCTGCTTTTCAATACATTTACTTCGGACCTACACGACAGTTTGCCTTTGCCACAAAAGTAACAGTTTTACATTATTCTGATGACCTGTGAATATATGTAGCGAATGATACCCTTCCTGGTGGCCTGCAGAAGATGGATCAAGCTGTGCCTAGACTACACACGTATATGGCGAAAAATGGTTTCTGTATGTCACGTTGTAAATCTTCGCTTCTACCTTTGCCAGACACAGGGTGCCTCCCATGGAGACTCTGATGCTTGGGTCTTACAAACTGTCAGTCAACACGCCAGTGAAATACCTTGGACTCCATATGAACCTCGAACTTCAGTGTGAGACATATATTACAGGAGCTGTTGCAAACTGCCAGGGGTGCACTAGTACACTGCGAGCTTCATGGGTGTGAGATGGGGAACTGTTGTAGATATTGGATTACGACTAAATGGTGCCTTAGTATGTCCATACGTGGATATGTTCATCCATCTTTTGCGTCAGTTCCAGACGCGATTCTAAGAAGATTAGTCAAATGTGAGTCCAAAGCACTTAGAGTGTGCCTGGGGAGGGGGGGGACGGGGGGGGGGGGCAATGCAATCTATACCGACTGACGTTCTTTTGGTTCAAGTAAATGAGTCTCCTCTACATCTACGTCGCGGATACCTGAGAGCGAAATTTTTGCTAAAACGGCCACAGTTCGCACAAGACATACACTACTGGCCTTTAAAATTGGTACACCAAGAAGAAATGCAGATGATAAACGGGTATTCGTTGGACAAATATATTATACTAGAACTGACATATGATTACATTTTCACGCAATTTGGGTGCATAGATCCTGAGAAATCAGTACCCAGAACAACCACCTCTGGCCGTAATAACGGCCTTGATACGCCTGGGCATTGGGTCAAACAGAGCTTGGATGGCGTGCACAGGTACAGCTGCCCATTCAGTTTCAACACGATACCACAGTTCATCAAGAGTAGTGACTGGCGTATTGTGACGAGCCAGTTGCTCCGCCACCATTGACCAGACATTTTCAGTTGTGAGAGATCTAGAGAATATGTTGGCCAGGGTAGCAGTTGAACATTTTCTGTATCCAGAAAGGCCCGTACAGGACCTGCAACATGCGGTCGTCCATTATCCTACTGATATGTAGAGTTTCGCAGGGATCAAATGAAGGGTAGAGCCACGGGTCGTAACACATCTGAAATGTAACGTCCACTGTTCAAAGTGCCGTCGATGCGAGCAAGAGGTGTCCGAGAGTATTTGGGAGTTGTAGCATCGCGTTTTAGTACGTGAATAGTGTAAATTCGCGTAGTCGTCTGTCTTCTGTTTTTGTTTTGAACGGCCAGTGTCGGTTGGTCACAGTCAGTGTGCTCCCTGCCGCTGTTGGATAAGCAGCTGCAGCAGCAAGTCGTATATTCCTAGCTCACTCATTTGTTACATAGTTTAATTCTTAATTTCTTTGCGTGTTTTTGGTACTTGCATTGTTCAATTCATAAATTTCGGGCGTATTACAGTATTTGAGAGTTGTAGCATCGCGTTTTAGTACCTGAATAGTGTAAAATCGCATAGTCTCCTTCCGCCGCAGAGCAGTGTGTCAGCAGTGCGCGAGTAGCAGCATTACTGCATTTACTAGGCAATCTTGTATTTTAATAACCGTTTAAATTTTGTGTCGATTTGTTTGCGCTCTCTGTAGATTAGTTCAGACGTTCTTTGCACAACAGTTTTTAGCATGGATAGGGACTGCAACTGCTGTGTTCGGATGCAGGCTGAGTTGGCATCCCTTCACTCCCAGCTTCAGGCAGTGTTGGCTTTGGTCACACAGCTTGAGGCTGTTGCCAATGGGCATCACTGTGGGGGTCCAGATGGGGGTTTGTCGGGGACGGCCCACTAGTCCCACGCATCCCCCGATCGGACTACGACTGTGGTTGCCCGGGATACTGCCCGCATTGAGGCTGATCCCTCACCTGTGGTAGAGTGGGAGGTCGTCTCAAGGTGTGGCAGAGGGCGAAAGACATTCCAGAGAGCTGAACGGAAGGCCTCTCCAGTTTGTCTGACGAACCGGTTTCAGGCTCTGTCTCAGGCTGATACTGATCTATGGCCTGACATGGCTGCTTGTCCTGTTCCAGAGGTTGCCCCTCAGTCTGCAAGATCCGGGCAGTCGCAGAGGGTGGGCTTACTGGTAGTTGGGAGCTCCAACGTCAGGCGTGTAATGGGGCCCCTTAGGGATATGGCAGCAAGAGAGGGGAAGAAAACCAATGTGCACTCCGTGTGCATACCGGGGGGAGTTATTCCAGAGGTGGAAAAGGTCCTTCCAGATGCCATGAAGGGTACAGGGTGCACCCATCTGCAGGTGGTCGCTCATGTCGGCACCAATGATGTGTGTCGCTATGGATCGGAGAAAATCCTCTCTGGCTTCCGGCGGCTATCTGATTTGGTGAAGACTGCCAGTCTCGCTAGCGGGATGAAAGCAGAGCTCACCATCTGCAGCATCGTCGACAGGACTGACTGCGGACCTTTGGTACAGAGCCGAGTGGAGGGTCTGAATCAGAGGCTGAGACGGTTCTGCGACCGTGTGGGCTGCAGATTCCTCGACTTGCGCCATAGGGTGGTGGGTTTTCGGGTTCCGCTGGATAGGTCAGGAGTCCACTACACGCAACAAGCGGCTACACGGGTAGCAGGGGTTGTGTGGCGTGGGCTGGGCGGTATTTTAGGTTAGATGGCCTTGGGCAAGTACAGAAAGGGCAACAGCCTCAACGGGTGTGGGGCAAAGTCAGGACATGCGGGGACCAAGCAGCAATCGGTATTGTAATTGTAAACTGTCGAAGCTGCGTTGGTAAAGTACCGGAACTTCAAGCGCTAATAGAAAGCACCGAAGCTGAAATCGTTGTAGGTACAGAAAGCTGGCTGAAGCCAGAGATAAATTCTGCCGAAATTTTTACAAAGGTACAGACGGTGTTTAGAAAGGATAGATTGCATGCAACCGGTGGTGGAGTATTCGTCGCTGTTAGTAGTAGTTTATCCTGTAGTGAAGTAGAAGTGGATAGTTCCTGTGAATTATTATGGGTGAAGGTTAAAATCAACAACCGAGCTAGGTTAATAATTGGCTCCTTTTACCGGGTTTCCCGACTCAGCAGCATTAGTGGCATAACAACTGAGAGAAAATTTGGAATACATTTCACATAAATTTTCTCAGCATGTTATAGTCTTAGGTGGAGATTTCAATTTACCGGATATAGACTGGGACACTCAGATGTTTAGGACGGGTGGTAGGGACAGAGCATCGAGTGACATATACTGAGTGCACTATCCGAAAATTACCTCGAGCAATTAAACAGAGAACCGACTAGTGCAGATAACATCTTGGACCTACTGATAACAAACACACCCGAACTTTTCGACTCTGTATGTGCAGAACAGGGAATCAGTGATCATAAGGCCGTTGCAGCATCCCTGAATATTGAAGTTAATAGGAATATAAAAAAAGGGAGGAAGGTTTATCTGTTTAGCAAGAGTAATAGAAGGCAGATTTAAGACTACCTAACAGATCAAAACGAAAATTTCTGTTCCGACACTGACAATATTGAGTGTTTATGGAAAAAGTTCAAGGCAATCGTAAAATGCGTTTTAGACAGGTACGTGCCGAGTAAAACTGTGAGGGACGGCAAAAACCCACCGTGTTAAACAACAAAATTAGTAAGCTACTGCGAAAGCAAAGAGAGCTTCACTCCAAGTTTAAACGCAGCCAAAACCTCTCATACAAACAGAAGCTAAACGATGTCAAAGTTCGCGTAAGGAGGGCTATGCGTGAAGCGTTCAGTGAATTCGAAAGTAAAATTCTATGTACCGACTTGACAGAAAATCCTAGGAAGTTCTGGTCTTACGTTAAATCATTAAGTGGCTCGAAACAGCATATCCAGACACTCCGGGATGATGATGGCATTGAAACAGAGGATGACACGCGTAAAGCTGAAATACTAAACACCTTTTACCAAAGCTGTTTCACAGAGGGAGACCGCACTGCAGTTCCTTCTCTAAATCCTCGCACAAACGAAAAAATGGCTGACATCGAAATAAGTGTCCAAGGAATAGAAAAGCAACTGGAATCACTCAACAGAGGAAAGTACACTGGACCTGACGGGGTACCAATTCGATTCTACACAGAGTACGCGAAAGAACTTGCCCCCCTTCTAACAGCCGTGTACCGCAAGTCTCTAGAGGAACGGAAGGTTGCAAATGATTGGAAAAGAGCACAGGTAGTCCCAGTCTTCAAGAAGGGTCGTCGAGCAGATGCGCAAAACTATAGACCTATATCTCTGACGTCGATCTGTTGTAGAATTTTAGAACATGTTTTTTGCTCGAGTATCATGTCGTTTTTGGAAACCCAGAATCTACTATGTAGGAATCAACATGGATTCCGGAAACAGCGATCGTGTGAGACCCAACTAGTTTTATTTGTTCATGAGACCCAGGAAATATTAGATACCGGCTCCCAGGTAGATGCTATTCTTCTTGACTTCCGGAAGGCGTTCGATACAGTTCCGCACTGTCGCCTGATAAACAAAGTAAGAGCCTACGGAATATCAGACCAGCTGTGTGGCTGGATTGAAGAGTTTTTAGCAAACAGAACACAGCATGTTGTTATCAATGGAGAGACGTTAAAGTAACCTCTGGTGTGCCACAGGGGAGTGTTATGGGACCATTGCTTTTCACAATATATATATAAATGACCTAGTAGATAGTGTCGGAAGTTCCATGCGGCTTTTCGCGGATGATGCTGTAGTATACAGAGAAGTTGCTGCATTAGAAAATTGTAGCGAAATGCAGGAAGATCTGCAGCGGATAGGCACTTGGTGCAGGGAGTGGCAACTGACCCTTAACATAGACAAATGTAATGTATTGCGAATACATAGAAAGAAGGACCCTTTATTGTATGATTATATGATAGCGGAACAAGCACTGGTAGCAGTTGCTTCTGTGATATATCTGGGAGTATGCGTGCGGAACGATTTGAAGTGGAATGATCATATAAAATTAATTGTTGGTAAGGCGGGTACCAGGTTGAGATTCATTGGGAGAGTCCTTAGAAAATGTAGTCCATCAACAAAGGAGGTGGCTTACAAAACACTCGTTCGACCTATACTTGAGTGGTGCTCATCAGTGTGGGATCCGTACCAGATCGGGTTGACGGAGAAGATAGAGAAGATCCAAAGAAGAGCAGCGCGTTTCGTCACAGGGTTATTTGGTAACCGTGATAACGTTACGGAGATGCTTAACAAACTCAAGTGGCAGACTGCAAGAGAGGCGCTCTGCATCGCGGTGTAGCTTGCTCGCCAGGTTTCGAGAGGTTGCGTTTCTGGATGAGGTATCGAATATATTGCTTCCCCCTACTTATACCTCCCGAGGAGATCACGAATGTAAAATTACAGAGATTAGAGCGCGCACGGAGGCTTTCAGACAGTCGTTCTTCCCGCGAACCATACGCGACTGGAACAGGAAAGGGAGGTAATGACAGTGGCACGTAAAGTGCCCTCCGCCACACACCGTTGGGTGGCTTGCGGAGTATTTATGTTGATGTAGATGGTACTCCACACCATCACGCTGGGTGATACGCCAGTATGGCGATGACGAATACACGCTTCCAATGTGCGTTCACAGCGATGTCACCAAACACTGATGCGAACATCATGATGCTGTAAACAGAACCTGGATTCATCCGAAAAAATGAAGTTTTGCCATTCGTGCACCCAAGTTCGTCGTTGAGTACACCATCGCAGGCGCTCCTGTCTGTGATGCAACGTCAAGGGTAACCGCAGCCACAGTCTCACACAACACGAGGCATCACAACAACGTTTCACCAGGCAACGCCGGTCAACTGCTGTTTGTGTATGAGAAATCGGTTGGAAACTTTCCTCATGTCAGCACGTTGTAGGTGTCGCCACCGGCGTCTCCCTTGTGTGAATGCTCTGAAAAGCAATCATTTGCATATCACAGCATCTTCTTCCTGTCGGTTAAATTTCGTGTCTGTAGCACGCCATCTTCGTGGTGTAGCAATTAGTATGGCCAGTAGTGTATTATGGCAAGGTGAACCCGCTGCTCATTACTAACTTCTGAAAGGACAAAAATGTATGCTCCAGAGGACACACGGCGCCTCACATGCAAGCACGGTTGTTACAGGAAGGATCTACATCGTAGTGGTCTGGTCGCATGCCCATTGTGCGACTAAGGTGAAGAAGAGGATTTCTGTCAAACAACGCTGCAAGCTACCTCCTACAACGTCTGGTCACCTTCGATTGCTGTTTACCTACATGCATCACCATACTACTCTGCCTGAAACACATGGGAATGTGTCGCTTTTTACTGCATTTTTGCTGGAAGAACAGATCAACTCCTAACATGAATTTATTGTAATTTTATGTATCTCAAGATGTGTTAAACGCTATATGTATGCTGATTGCTGCGTGAGTCCAGCTCAGATATAAAAAACAGCACTTTTCAACTGTGTTCGTGTAGACGGGAAAACAACATTGTAGAAGTCTCGGTACTTTGTCAAAGGCTCTCGACACAATAAAGCTAGATGTTTTCTTTCAGGGGCATGTTAATGGGAATTCCTTGATGAATATTCCTCCACGTGATCCAGTGCCAGAAATTCAAATTCTATTGTGTGAGTAGTTTTTGACGAGAGCCTGGGCCAGATTTTTGTGATTTCGATAGCCAAGTTTCTTAACTGCTTCTGTCTGTAGCGATAACATTCTTGCAATGAGAAGGAGGCCTGCTGCGAAACTTTTTCTCTGTGGATTTACTCAGTTTGCTGGGCTCTAGAATCTGCTGCGCTGTATATTAAATGCACTTTGCAAGTTCCTGTGACGAGTAACGAAATGGTTCAAATGGCGCTAGCACGACTGGTGTGGCCCGGAGCTGGTGTCATTGCTATGAGTCAGCGAGGACTCGGGGAAGGTCGTTGATATCACCAAGCTCAGCCAGCCTGTGTTACATGGGCCACATTGTACTCGGCAGGAATAAAGGTGTCATGAATTAATAATGTTTCTTTGGCGTTTCTGACGCGTTCACAGTCATTCCCTATCAACCTGACAACTAGAGAGGTCACCGCTCGGCCTCCAGTCTACCGTAGGCGACTGGGACCACCGGGGAACCTACACTATGAATAAGTTAGGTTCAGAAGTCATTCCACACCCACCTTAGTCTCACATGATCCTGCGCCCTCAGACTTTCACCTTTTCTGTTATCTATCGAACATACTTCAGCGAACTACCTTTCCCGATGAAAATCGGCCCCAAGCATATAGCTCGACGGGTTCTTCCCCTGAAAACCACGTCATGTCTACAGTCACCTAATCTAGAAATTACTCCAGCGATGGCAGACAGTTGTAAATAATTAAGGAGAATAAATTATTGATGACTACAGTATCTGTTATCTGTATCTGTTGTTTTTGTCAAATTTGCGGAAAATCTCTACCAGCATATGCATATCCTAATATTATCTTAAATTTTATAAATGAAATTTCTTTTTCATAGTTGCTGTGCCAAATATATATTTAACAGTATTGCTAACGACGTTGGTACCACTGCTGCTATATTCCGTTTCTGTTATTTGGTGTATGAAAGAAAATCTTAGTACTGATATGATAGGGTAATAAATAGTACATTTTAATATGAGGGAATAGGTTTCAGTTTCTAATTTCAAAGTACTTCTAATTTTTTCAGTAACGATTTTCTCTGAAACTGACTGATGCTTCTCTTTAAGTACCGAATGAAAGTTTAAAAACGGAATATTATTTTTACTGCGAATTAATGCATTTATCCGATACTATTAAGAAGAGGACTGATAAGAGCAGTTAAATGTCGGACTGGTAAGAGCAGTTAAATGTCATAATAACACTTGTCATAAAACATGTAGTATTGTAAGGTGGTGTGGTCTCCTGACCTTCATTTCTTACATATTCCGTCCTCACAATTGTACCCTGCACATCAAGATGCTTCATTCGAACCCAAACTCGATGAGGTAAAGTCAGTTTTGTATGAATTCATGTAAGCAATATGCAAATCTAATAAGTAAATTGCAAGTGCGCACCGAGGATGAAAAAAGTCGAGGCTGGCGGACACAAGATGACGGCCACAGGAATTTTCTTTCTACGGAGGAAACCAACCCAATGGGAAGACCGTCGCTTCAGAGGGCTGGATCAACAACATACCTACTTAGGCAAAAGCGACCGCCCAGAGAGAAGACAGCTTTTTCCAGAGCGAAGAGATAACGACCCCCATGTTTGACTTAAAAGCAAATTCCGCTACATTGTGTGGGAGCGCCCAGAAGATGCATTTTTTCATGGACCGACTGCGTAGTTACAGAGTTCTCACAGGAGGACAATATATGCCTAACGGAGATGCTTCAGGTTTCCGCAATGATCGACTTAAACGAAACGTCATTCTCCCGTTTAAAGGAGCAACGCTGATTGGCGGAATATTTCTGATGAAAAGAGTCAGAGGAGTGAGGGAAGGCAGCAAATGATACACTTTGCAACTTTTCCAGAAAGAGGGGCCGTTCAGTTGTCGCTCTTGGAACAAGAACACGTAACGAGAGCGAGTGTGCTCGTACGTGTACGCAAAGAGCGAGGAACAAAGTCTCTCCTCAGTACTTCACTGGCAGAGCACCTCTGTCATTAGTGAATCGGAGTGACACTCTATATTGAGTCGCTTGCAATTAAGCGTTGTTCACTGTGTTGGCCGCCACACTTAAACTGTGCAGTGTGAACATGGACAGAGTACTAGTTAAACACCTGCGAGCGAGTATTGAGTGGCATCGCGGTGGGCTGGTTATCTGACCGGTGTACCACGCCAATAGTTAGACTAGGGGCCGATAGGAGTCCTTGACTTCATCAAGGCGTAGGGAAAGTTTGATTGGCGAAGGTCAATCCAGATAGAAAGAGATAGTTGTGTTATTTGTCAGCAGCGAGCGACGCAGGCAGCAGTCGTCGCAGCTCACAGTATTGTGCGCTACAGCGTATGCGAGCCCCATCTGTCCTCCGTAACAGTACACTCCACTACATTTCTCACGCGACAGTCTTGATCGTACCTAGAAAAGTTATTCAAGTTGTGTAGGTTCTGCTCTCAGCCATTCTGCCGAGTAAATAACATTCATAAGGAAAAGGGAAAAAAGAACCATTCAATACTTTGTAAAAATAATAGCTTTCCTATCCATAAGAGGCAGTCTACTGTTTCGAGAAGAACCCGGAAATTTATTAATTTCTTATAAGAAAAAGTTTCACTTCATTTCTCAGAATTTTTTTTGCAATAAATAATATTTTTTGTTCGTTTAATGCTTTTCTTACACTAACTAGCAATACTCCTGTACCCAAGTATCCCACTAGCCATCTAAGAATACAGAATATTTTTGTGTCTTTTCCGTACAGCGGACGACTCCAGTAGATATTTGTTGCTGAATGTTTCTCAAGCAGCTCTTGTTGGTACATTATGAGCGTCTGTTTGACTCCTGTAGTAGTGTGAGGTGGAAATTGTTTCTTGCAGGAGCCAAGGGTACTTGCTGGATCAATCCATTAAGCAACTTGACAGAATAAAACCCACACATTCACAGTGTGTTTCGTCACAGCACTTCTCTTTAGATTTGTGGTTTTACAAATTCAGAATAACTGTCAAAATACAGTGAATCTGAAGTCGTGTTGCTAACTATTTGCTTCATTAGAGTAACTGAAGTCCTATCTTTCTTGTCCAAAATCTAAGTGAACACGCGCACGGTCCTGAAAATATTTGATTCTCGCAGAAGCGACTGATACAACCTTAAAAAATTGACATTACGGTAAACGTCAAGTACGTCTTCCAAAAGCACTGTAAAATACATATGCCAAGTTAGAGAAGATATTACAGGTTGATGGCGTCTTTACCTTAGACTAATTTTACTGATACTCACTTCAGACTCAGAATGCATATTTTTCGGTAATTTATTAACCGATGATACGGTGGTTCCAGCTAATACCTTTATAAAATCTGGATACTGGTCCGCTGTGCTCAACTGTTCTTGCCATGTCGCAAGACGACGCCAACGATCTGTTTTGTTTTTGGGTCGTTATCTTACTGTAAACCGAAACTGTATACCACGGCAGTTGTACGGGTGCAGTTTGTGTTTGCACGCGCTCGTGCTTCTTTATGGGAGTGGCTGCTGGTACACTAGAACGCACAAGCCCATTTCACTCTCTGCTACTTGCTGCCACGTCACATTACAAGCCCATTTCGCAGCCGATGTTGCTGTAACCGGCTTTGTTCTCGTTATTGAAATCCGATAATTGTTTTCGGTAGGTAAATACGGATTTGGGATACGTAAACCATAATTTCCATCATTCTGCACTGAGACAGGTTTAATTAACGGCCGCTCGCCGATTACGCTTTTGCCGAGCTTTGTGCGAATTGAACTGGTTATGTGAGCCACGGTTAAGCTCTTGCTCCTGCACTCTATAATGGCGTTTTGGAGTTCGCGCTTTTAACTACCAGGTGGCATTAAGGCCGCTGTCCTACGCCTATCTTTGTTCTTGACCACCGGAGATCTGTAAGTATCTTTAGTTGGTAAAGGACCGCAGCAAACGTGGTAACTGTGATGCCTTTAATAAAAAAACAGGTATGTTGATAATTCAAATGGAACAGGACGGCCAATAAAATGAATAAATATTTCAGTTATATGCTTAGGATCTGAATTTCTCTTACGATATCACCTTCTTTATTACACACGCACGTCTACAGTGTACGTCTGTTTGCACGCTAGGATAAACGTATATGAAATTTCATAAAATACGTAACAGTTCTCGCAGCAGCAGTGATCGCTTCATAAGTGGACAGCACAATCTCATAGACATAGAGAAGCAGTAAATGAACCATTGGTCTTGATCAAACTATGAAATGACAACAGGATTAAACTTTTAGATTTGTTTTTTCCTCATAACTTGACGTTGCAGTTCCAATACATGGTCTGAATAATGAAAAGAAATGGAGCACACAGAAAGAGGAGGAGGAAACGAAAAGAAACTTCACGGTTTGAGTGAAAATGTAATATTATTTCATTGACTACAAATTCGAGTCAAATTTACAATGGACTCAGCAGCATGTGCCCACTTATCAGTATGACGTTGCTTCTCTTCTGGCCTGGATGTATACACCGATTCGGTTGGGAAGGGTGTCTGTCGTAAGGCCGTTGTACTCTCTCCAGGCGCAAGGTGGCCCATAGATCTTGCAACTGGGTTGACAACCTGGATACTGGAACAGGGGCATAGCTGACATCTGAGGTGGTCCCACCGTAACGGGACATCCTCCTCTAGCATTAGTTTTCATCAACAGTAGTTGTCGATGCCAGTATTGTTCTTCCAATTTTTGATAGGTCAGTATTATCTCAGCTGTTTTTCTGAAAACTTTCTCATAATTTTATAGAAAATATCTTATATTTCTAATTAAAATTTATGAACAGAAATTACTTTATTATCGATGTTTCAATCGACAAGTACTAGCTCTGAATGTACAGTTAAAATTTTTTTTTGAAACATTTGAAATTACTTATTATTTAGCACACTTACAATTTATATAATTAAATATGCAATCTAGAACTGTACACTATGTTTATTTCTGGATTCCTTTATGAAATAATAATCGAAATTAGCAGAAATTCACTTGTCAATAAAAATTGGAAATTCTTTGGATTATGGCTGTTACCTCTGAGTGAAGTAGTAGTGAGCATGCCTCTGGTGTAATCGGATGTATTTTAGTATTTTGAGCGCACAATGTAATTTCGGCTATGTCAATGTGAAAATTCAAAAGACTGTATGATATACTAAAATGTGACAAAATATGTTAACGTAACAACAAAAATCTTGCTACTACAATCTTCAAATTCATTTAGATCAGTTCAACCACGTCGACCTAAAATGTGCGAATTTCAGCTTCAAGAATCAGACCCCCAGACAAGAAGAACTGGAGCCAACTATACACGAAAAGGTAAGTAAACTAGAAAGTTTATTGTACTCTTCGCTCCTCTCAGATTTTTCATAAAACATTTGCTTATTGTGCACAGTAACTGGAATTAGGAAGGAGGGGGGAAAGTTACATAACTCATGTGCTGTGGGGGAGAGATGTGGGAATATTGGTGGCCACAGCAATACCTCAACACCATGCAGCCAGTTGAAAGAGACACGTTCTATGTGTAGATGAAGAATAGCAGCACGATATGTCGCATGAGTGGTAATACATGATGACGCAGTATGTCCACGACGTACTGTTATGCCGTCAGAATTCCCTCAGTCACTACCAGACATGACAGTGGGAGGTTCCTACCCCATTCTGTGGCATCTAACAGCGAGGCCTACTAGATGAGTGGCTTGCAAAGAGTGTGCAATTATTATTCGTACATCAGAAATATTTTCATGATCATACCCACTACAACTACGCTTGAAATATGAGCCCTAGTGCCTTTCAGTTAAGCTATAACTTTGTCTTATCCTTACTTTTTAATGCAACGGAATTGATAACGCATCTGACTAAGAGCTATTGCACATTTCTGATGGACTCACCCCACCCTGGCAAGGTCACATTTCCCTCTGGTCGTATATATTTTATCCAAAGCTTGAACAACCCAGCAAGAAAATATAGGTTATATTAAAATACCTCAACAAAATGGCTACCCACGACTCAATAATCAAGACCACTATTTGTCTCATATATCTCCTCTTTTATTACAATAAATTCTTTCATGCTAATGTTGCAAAATTTCTTGCATTACACTGAAACACAATAGTAAAACAAGTGGTCCTCCACCCAATGGGGATGATATAACATAAGCATTTTACTATTCTATGGTCTCGTAATGTTTATGTCTATTGCTACTGTGCACTTTCTGGATTGGTAAGGAATCTTTTGCTACTTCATTTTCTCCCACACTCTCGTAATCTCATTCATTAGCAACATAACGAATTTACTGACTTTCGTGCTGTACTGGGAAAAATCATGCTTGACCCACTAAATTCACTACTGTCTCATGCAAATCACACAGATTAAATACTCATAATAAATCAAACTGACAGTATAAAACACATCTCTAAAAACAAAATGTTTGGTTTTCTACTCGTTCTGCTTTCCCACATCGAACAATAGTCACCCCAGATTCGCACGTCACTGGAGGATTTATGCACATCTCCCTGTGCAATGCAACCCTCGTGAGGTTGCCGGGTGGTTGGCTGACTCACCTTAATTCACTCTCAGAGTATCTGAATATCATGCTGGCGTCACGCGAATGTACCTCATAATGGAAGTTTTGGTACCTTATTTATTTCACAAACGGATCCTCAACTGAATGCTAGGACAAGCACTTCTAATTCTTTTTATTATCTCATAGTCTGGTTGAGACTCACACTGTACTCACCACGTGGTAGTGCTTCTCTAATTCAAATTCTGCACACGGAAATCTCAATTATTTTTAACTTAGATTTGCACACGCAAGTATTTCATCTTAATACTACCACGCGCTAGTATTTCATTTTATAATTACAATACGTGGTTTCTTTGTCACTTCAGAAGAATCCTATGTTCCCCATGAATTTTTTTACCTGCCTATCTTTTTCAGAACAATTTACATAAGACTACCACCAAAAGTTTCTGAAAAGAGAAATTATTAGTTCATCTACTCCTAAATATTCTACATGCATACCATTTTCATTTAGCTTTGTTTTTCTGGAGCGCACATAGAGCATGTTTACACACCTCAGGAACCAGCGACAGAGTCTTGAAACACGGCCGTTCATCTGGTCATCCCGCGCTTCCGCAGAAGTGGGGGAGGACCTTGCCACCGTATTGGTCAGCCACATTCCAGGCCCTCTGGTGCTCTGGTATACCTCACCTTGCTTCAGCCAAAAGTGACCAGAGAACTGTCTCAAAGATAATTATATAATCTACCTTCAACATCTGTGGCCAGCAGACGACCAGCCATTCATTCAGTTCACAAACATTACCAAACCGGTTTCAGGAATCTATTTTAAGGAAGTGCACATCTGAATAATTAAACATACAAATTGCTCTTCTTTCCTACATTGATATCCGGTTTCAGTGTGTTAAATAAAATGGCGTTATTCTACAAAAACACTGTTCTGACAAGAACAACAAAGTACGTTGTTGTACATCTTTACTATGTCGGGCAGAGCTGTACCCTTTCAACTGAAACGCCCCCAAACCATGGACAAGCAGTAACACCTCTGTGCCTCTCCAAAACATAGGACGAACGGGACTTCTCTCGAGGTCGCCGCCATACTCGCCGGCGATGACCATGTGAGGCCGTGCAGAACCGCGATTAATCGCTGAATACGGTGCGTCGTCATTCTTCATCTGTCCACGCCTCCCAGTCAAGGCGCCACGCCAAACGCGAAATTTTGTGTTGTGGTGATAACCATAGCCAATGCATGTGCTGCTAATCTCCAACCAGTGTTGTGGGGTGACACAAAATGTTGCTGCTAGTCGATTATGTGTTCTCAGACGGCAGGCGGCGATTACAAGATGTTACGATGTGCTTGGTGCACAGTATGTGGTGGTCAGACATGGTGACCAGAACTTTGGCGACGAGTAAGCCCACCCTCGTGTTCCCGTGAAGTCCAACATAGAGCCACTCTCAAATCCAAACGCCTCACAAAATTGGGTGTAGCAGGATTCGACCAGCTGGCCAAATGGAGACCCACAAGGAGACGCATTTCAAACTCCAGCAGGCGGTGATAACGCCGTCTCACATGAGTCTGGGGTATCCTTGTCCTTCCCAGCGGTCACTGAACATGTGATGCTCTTTAAGCCTCTTACATGCCCTACCAGCCCTGGCAGTAATACTGAATACCAACAACGCTAATGCACTCTGGAGGCCGTTCTATCCATCATAGAGAACCTCTAAATCCTTTGTATATCTGCCAGTGGTGTGTACGTGAATAATACTATCAAGAAAGCAGTGCGTGAAGCCTTCAGTGACTACCGCAGCAGAACATCGTCAAATGATATTTCACAAAACCCAAAGAAATTATGGACGTATGTTAAGGCTGTTAGTGGCACCATACCGTAGCGAATGAGACATGAACTGAAATTGAGGGTAGCAAAGCAGAAGCTGATATGCGTAACTCTGTTTTCAAACGTTACTTTACGAAGGAAAAAACAGGAGAATTGCCCTTATTTAATCTTCGTACCATTAAAAAGATGAGTAAAATGTTAGTATCAGTGGTGTTGAGAGACAGCTGAAATCGTTAAAATTGAACAAAGCTCCAGGGCCCAACAGAATCCCTGTTAGGTTCCATCCTGAATCTGCAGTTGAGTTAGCCCGTCTTTTACCTATAATCTGTCGTAGAACCCTCGAACAAAACCGTGCCCAGTGGAAGAGTAGTAGAAGTGACCCACAAAACCACCGTCCAATATCTTTGACATCGATTTGTTGTACAATCTTAGAACATATTCTGAGCTTAAAGTATGTTAAACAGATTGGCCTCCTCCATGGCAACCAGCATGGATTCCGAAAACATTGATAATGTGAAACCCAACTCGCACTTTTCTCACATGACATACTGAGAGCCTTGGATCAAGGCAGTCAGATAGATGCAGTATTTATTGATTTACGAAAAGCATTTGACTCAGTATCACACCCACTCTTATTGTCAAAAGTACGATCGTATGGGGTGTGAAGTGAAATTTCTTACTGGATTGAGGACTTTTTGGTATGGAGGACGCAGAATGTTATCTTGGATGGAGAGTCATTATTAGATGCAGAATTCAGGTGTGTCCTGGGAAGCGTGTTGGGACCCTTGCTGTTGTATATCAATGACGTTGCAAATAATATTAATAGTAACGTCAGTCTTTTTGCAGATGATGCACTTATCTATGGCGAAATACAGTCTGAACGAAGGCGCATAAGTATTCTGTCAGATTTTGATAAGATTTCGAAGTGGTGCAAAGTTTGATAACTTCAAACCTTCAAAAATGTACAATTGTGCACTTTACAAAACGAAAACACGTAGTATCCCATGAATATAATAACAATGAGCCACTGTTGAAATCGGCCAACTCGTACAAATACTTGGATGACGTGGGTAAAACATGTAGTAAACATTGGTTTATTGGCAGAATATTGGGGAAGTGCAATCAGTCTACCAAGGAGAATTCTTAGAAATCACTCATGGCACCGGTTCTGGAATGTTTCTCAAGTGTGTGGGACCCATACCAAATAGACATAAAGGTGGTATTGAACGTATACTGAGAAGGGCAGCACGAATTGTCTCAAGTTTGTTCGATCCGTGGGAAAGTGTCACAGAGATATTGAAGAAACTGAGCTGACACACTCTTGAATATAGATGTGAACTATCTCGAGAGAATATTAACAAAGCATCAAGAACCGGATTTTTCTGATGACTAGGAATATACTACAGCCCCTATGTATCGCTCACACAGGAATAGTGACGATAAGGTTAGAATAATTATAGCACGCAAAGAGGCATTCAAACCTGAAGATGTGAAACCAGTCGCCATACAGGGAAAAGTACAATAAATAGCTGATGCGGATTTGGACCTTCACTCAGTTTATCATAGACTATTTTACCATCTTTCATTTTAAATTGTTTGATTGTCCTTCACATTACGTAAGAGACTTCACTGTGGTTGTCAGGAAAATAGCACTTTCCTGGCTCTAAAACTGGAAGGACCTGCCCTGAGATAGTGAGTCTGTTGCTGAACGAGAATAGGGTCGACAGTGAGGGGTTAGGATTGTGGTGGTATAGGGATGGAGGACTGGTGCAAATTAGTAATGGGACATGGGTGGCCGTTCAGACAAAAAGAGGGGGTGCAATAAATGTGGGTATTGGTGAAACTAATAGCTGATGGGGAAAGGGGTATGAGGAAGAAAGGCAGATGGAGAAAAAAGGGGGTAAGGAAATATGAGGAGGGGAGGAAGAAGTAGCTCTGTAGAGGGGAATGGTTGGGATGGATTTATGGCCGGTAGGATGGTATATTTGAGTGTGGAGTTCATGATCTGGGAGGGGGACATGGATGAAGTTCCGTTGGGACAGTATGTGGAGGATATGTAGGTGTAGGGATGGTAGGATGTGTTGGTAAACGTGCAACAGCATACGAGGATTGGAAAGGAGAGGGAAACTAGGATTATTGGAGTCGAGTTTGGAGATGGTGTAGATTGTTCAGAGATGTTCAGTGTGAGTGAGGAGAAGTGGGAATTGGATGAGTTGGTAAAGAATTTCTATTACGGAAGATAAACAGATGTGGGAAGTAAGGTTAAGTGTATGACATTCCAGGATGTGGAGGGATTACAGAACTTGGGTGGGGCAGAGATCCCTGCAACATTCACATAGCAAAGGATGGGTCAGATCAACGTTTTCTAGGTGTGGAGGACACTGGAGGGATGCAGTCCCCAAGTTCGGCAGTTAGTATTTTTAGTAGTTAGTTTCTGTTGGATGTTTAGTAGGCGAGTTACTGGTCGATTGTTAGTCCAAGGTATTTTACTGCATTAGTTAGCTGGATAGGACGGTCACAAATGATAAGATAGAAGTCTTGGAGATGGAAGGTGAGGTGGTGAATTCAGCAATTATTGCCTGGATTTTGGAAGGGTCAATGTTGAGGAACCATTGGTTACACCAGGAGGTAAACTGACTGAGGTGGACCTGGTGGGATCGTTGGCATTTCTGGAATGAGAAGATTCCGTCGCAACGAAAAACGCCTTTCTTTTAATGATTGCCGGCCGCTGGTGGCCGAGCGGTTCTAGGCGCTTCAGTCTGGAACCACGCGACCGCTGCGGTCGCAGGTTCGAATCCTGCCTCGGGCATGGATGTGTGTGATGTCCTTAGGTTAGTTAGGTTTAAGTAGTTCTAAGTTCTAGGGGACTGATGACCTGAGATGTTAAGTCCCATAGTGCTCAGAGCCATTTGAACCATTTTTTAATGATTTCCAGTACAAATCCTGTATCATTTCTGTGACACTCTCTCCCATACTTCGCGATAATAAAAAATTTGCTGCCTTTCTTTGAACTTTTTCGATCTACTCTGTCAGTCCTATCTGGTAAGGATCCCACACCGCGCAGCACTATTCTAAAAGAGGACGGACAAGCGTAGTGTAGGCAGTCTCCCTAGTACGTCTGCTACATTTTCTAAGTGTCCTGCCAATAAAAGGCAGACTTTGGTTAGCCTTCCCAACAACATCTTCTATGTGGTCCTTCCAAATTAAGTTGTTCGTAATTGTAATACCTAGGTATTTAGCTGAATTTACGGCTTTTAAATTAGTCTGATGTATCGTGTAACGGAAGTTTAACGAATTCCTCTTAGCACTCATATGGATGACCTCGCACTTTTCGTTATTTAGGGTCAATAGCCACTTTTCGCACCATTCAGATATATTTTCTAAATCGTTTTGCAGTTCGTTTTGGTCTTCTGATAACTTTATTAGTCGTTAAACGACAGCGTCATCTGCAAACAACTGAAGACGAATCCTCAGATTGTTTCCAAAATAATTTATATAGATAAGGAACAGCAAAGGACCTATAACACTACCTTGGGGAACGCCAGATATCACTTCTGTTTTACTAGATGACTTTCCGTCAATTACTACGAACTGTGACTTCTCTGACAGGAAATCACAAATCCAGTCACATAACTGAGACGATATTCCACAAGCACGCAATTTCACTACGAGCCCCTTGTGTGGTACAGTGTCAAAAGCCGTCCGGATATCCAGAAATACGGAATCGATCTGAAATCCCTTGTCAATAGCACTCAGCACTTCATGTACATAAAGAGCTAGTTGTGTTTCACAGGACCGATGTTTTCTAAACCCATGTTGAATGTGTGTCAATAGACTGTTTTCGTCGAGGTAATTCATAATGTTCGAACACAATATATGTTCTAAACTCATATCGACGTTAACGATATTTAATTTAGTGGATTACTCCAACTACCTTTCTTGGATATTAGTGTGACCTGAGCAACTTTCCAGTCTTTGGGTATGGATCTTTCGGCGAGCGAACGGTTGTATATGATTGTTAAGTATGGGGCTACTGCATCAGCATACTCCGAAAGGAACCTAATTGGTACACAGTCTGGACCAGAAGACGTGCTTTTATTAACAGTTGCATACCAATTGGGGGGGGGGGGGGGTCGGTCAGTAACTGACCCCAATGACGTTTTTAAGCTAAAACTCCTGTCGTGTTCAGTAGTTTATTTAATAAATACATGACATTTATCGTAATTATAATTGCTACAATCAACAATAAGAACAGCTTTTGGTTTACACTCATTGTTGAGTTATAGCGATTGTTATATCTGCAGGTGTAGCAGGTCAGCAGTCACCACTCGCAGTCAACCGGTAAACGGTGTGGTGAGTGGAAGGTAATATCTTTGTGGTATTTGACAGAATGTACAAGAAGATGAAATTGACAGATGACGAAATTAGAAATTTGCTTGAGATTTCAGACAATGAATTTAGTGGTGAACTATCCGAAAGCTCAAGCAGTGAAACTGAAGATGTAGTCATGGAAATTCCAGATCAAGTAGTTTCTGACAGCAGCGAGTTGGATGAAAGTGAACAGGGTAAGTATTGATTTTATTACTTTTTGCAGATATTTTGGAGTATATTAGGATGTGTGTCTCGGTAGAGTGCTTAGTTTGCTAGTGTTCGGTTCTGTTTTCATATTTTTATGGATATTCAACCAACAAGAAGACGACCCAGGCCGAAAGCACAAATTGATCAACTTGAAAAAGACATGGTGGCCCCGTCAAGTATGATAAGGAAGAGAAGCCCTTACGTAAATCAAAGGAGGAGGTCTGTTGCTAACGTAATGAGAACACCGAAAGGAACTAAGTAAGGGATAAAACCTGATACACCAGGTAAAGCTTCTCTCATGTACCTCGATCATAACATCCTGGATAACATTTTGATGTGTACCAATCAAAAGCTTGGAGACCTTAGGGAATCATTTGAAGATATTTTCATAAAAAATTCGAAAGTATTTGAAAGCATTCTGACAGCGGTTGGAATTCTATTGAACTGTGGAGTCCATAGACGGAACAAGGACAGTTTAGTATTGCCAACCCTACATCGTGATATGAATGTGACGGAAGAGAAGCCAGACATCATCCTATTCTACAATTGTACAAAGTCAGGAGTGGATACATTCGGTAAGTGTGTAAGAACGTACAGCTGCCATCGAGCAACGCGTCGACTGCCAATGGCGGTGTTTTTCAACCTGATTGACATTGCAGTATACAATTCATATGTTGTATTTCAAGATACACACAAGGAATGGACAAAGAATTACCCGACAAAGAGTTCTGGAAGGAAGAAGTACCTGAAAGACTCGCTCGTGAACTTTGTGACCTCAACATGAAAAGACGCGCTCAAAATGCTGTAGGCCTACACTCAAAATACAGTACAGCGTTATCAACTTTTGGGTATGAGTGTAATCAAGGTGCTGTGAGCAGAGGAAACAACGTTACGGAGCCACGACGGAAAGTAACACGTGCAGCTGTGCATAATCGGCCAAAGAAAGGACGCCGTTACTTATGCGCCAGAAGCAAAGACCGTAAGTACATGAAGGCTTGCACTTCTTGCAGGAAGTACATCTGCCCTGCACACACCAAGAAAGAAGAATTAGTTCGTATTGTAAAGTGTTCTGAATGTGAATCTGAGTAATCCTTGTAATTGTGAAATTAATACAAGTAAATGTAAAAAAACACTATTTATTTTTTACTGAAAATGTCCCAGAAACCCTTTCCCAGTAATAATAATCAACATTTTAGTCTTCTAATCTGCCAAAATTATGGAAATACATAAGTAATGTGATTTATCCTAGATAGAGAATGTGTGATGGTTGTGGGGTCATTCGCTGACCCCTCCCATTGGCGTTGGCCAGTGCAACATACAGCTTTGGTATGCAACTGTTACGTGATTTAAGTTAAGGTATTTCATACCTTTTGTCATCTGACAAGGGGAGGCCGCCAATTGTGAAATTCAGATTCGATTCATACTGCGCATAATAAGAGGTCATGGTCAGAGGTGTAATGTGGCAAAGCACTAAGATGTACTTCTCAGCCGTTGTCGAGAAAATCGACAGTTAAAAGAAACCGTTGCGGTGAAATACTCTCGACGATTAATGATTTTCTACAGCGTCATAGCGCAGCAGTAAGCGCTGGGGTTCGTAATCCGAAGGTCGCCGGATCGAATCTCGCGTCATGCAATTTTTTTTATTATTAGTTTTTTGCAATATATATATATATATATATATATATATATATATATATATATATATATATATATATAAAAACTATTAATGAATTGCTTATGCATGTTGGTGAAGGCGGATCGCTCTCAAATTGTACCGCCTCCATTTTTCCGTTTGTTTAACAGGGTGTACCAAAGCTGTCCCGTCCGCACTGATTTGCGACGATGTTATAAGTGGCGCTAGGGACCGCATCTACCTTCTTTCGAAGTTAGCAGGCAACTACGCTGTTATGGGGCGGCTCGTTTCGGCCCATTCAACGTCTGTCCTTCAAGTGTAACGAGCGAGTAACGGAGTTTATATTTCATACCTGCCACAGCAAGTTTGTGTTAGTGGGGTCTCTATTCTAATTCGAACGTTTGACTTGCGCTATACGTATTCGTTTCTACGTCTTCCGTTAACTATACGTGGTTAACATTATGAAGACAATTAATAACATTTGTGAAATACGTACAACTTTGTTTGCGGAAAACATAATGATGTTCGAAGTCGCCAGTTTTTCCACGACAAACGACTTTCAACAACTTATTATATGCATAATTGTTGCAACAGATTGCCGGGAATTATATATATATATATATATATATATATGAATTACAAAAAACAAATACTAAAAAAAGTTGCATGGAGCGAGATTCGATCCGGCGACCTTCGGATTACGAACCCGAGCGCTTACCGCTGCACAACCACACTGTAGAAAATTACTAATCGTAGAGAGTATTTCACCGCAACGGTTTCTTGTAACTGTCGATTTTCTCGACAACGGCTGAGAAGTGCATCTTGGTGCTTTGCCACATTACACCTCTGGCCATGAGCTCTTATTATGTGCAGTATGAATCGAATCTGAATTTCACAATTGGCGGCCTCCCCTTGTGAGTGTACGAAAACCTGCTCCATACGTTCAGACCTTTGTTAACATTGTGCAGCGTACTGTAATCGACGCAGGTAAGGTGCAGCCCTGTGCTGTTGCCTATTGTCCTCTCAAGGAAACCCGATTTGTAGGACGGACCGCGGGCCGCTGCGAGACTCGCCGACGAGAGCGGCGCCCACGCCCGCCCACGCACGCCCACGCACCCCTGCCCCACCTGCGCGCCGTGTTGTTGTGCGCCCTTTCCGCTGCAGAGGCCGCCTCCGCCGCTGCCGCCGCCGCTGCCGCCGGCCGTGGCGCCCCTTTATTAAATTCCGCGGCGGCGCGATGCGGCCATTCTCTTTGAGGAGGCGGGCCGGCCGCAGCGCACGGCCGGGGCAGACCTCCACCTAAGTGGGTCGCCTCCCTAATGGCTCTTGTGTGTACTGTACGTCTGCTGCCCGGCCGAGCGCACTGCCTCGCAGCGCAAATGGTCCTCCAGCAAATTAGAACTTTATTTGATAGCAGTTGCATTCTCCTGTTATTGGCTGCGCCCGCCGGGCGGGGAACGGCTGAAGTTGTAGACGGAGTCTCCGTAAGCGGATTCTCCTGCGAATCCCAAAAGGGCGATTACCGGTGGGGTAACAGCGGGACATGCCGGATGTGGAACGCTTTTGAAGCAGCAAATGGTATATGCGGCAAGGACGCGGTGCAAGCCGTGTTCGTTCTGAACTGCTCCACCACCATGAATACGAGAATATCAAGCCTAAACGAATGCCATTCTTGGTAGAATGAAGTAAATTTTAAATATTTATAGATGAATGGAATGCATGTTGTTATTAGAAAACTGCTGTTCGGAATGTTAAAATATTTCCTGTCTCAGTGATGTGGGCTACTGGTAAAACATTTCAAGGACGATGTGCGTTTAGTAAGTTGTGTGAGCCGTGGCAAAATTGCTGTTTTGAAGAGCGCGCCGCAGCGCGTAGTGTGAAGCAGTCGCCCTCAGTTCCTGGCGGTGGCGCCACTGTGGCAGTCGCAGCTTTGGTGTCTTCCTCTGGTGGGAAAGGGGAAACGTAGCCTGTTCACGTGCATTTAAGGCGCGCTATGAGCTCGCCAGTCGCAGGCGATCATTGTGGGCGCCTTCCTTCCGCCTCCTCGATTTCTATATCACCATCTATGGCCGTCCTATCGCCCTCACCCCCACCCTTAAGTACCTTGGTGTCACCCTTGACCGTCGCCTCTCCTGCAACCCCCATCTCCGGACGATCCAAGCCAAGGCACACTCCCGACTCTGTCTCCTCAAGCTCCTTTCTGGTCGTACTTGGGCTCGGGACTCCTCCACCATCCTCCATACCTATAAATCCCTCATTCGCCCTATCCTTAGCTACACCCATGCTGCCTAGATCTCCGCTCCCCCTACCTTTTACAAATCCCTTCAGATCGTTGAACGCCATGCTGTTCGCCTCACCTATCGCATCCGTCTCCTCTCCCCCACGTGGATCCTGTATGACCTTATTCCCTTCCCCCACCTCCTCCTTTTCCTCGAACGGATACGGATCCTCTACACCTCCTGTAAACTCGATCCTCCTCACCCGCTGGTCTCTCCCATCCTCTCCCGCCCCCGTCTGCTGCCGCCCCTGTACTTCCACATCCCACCTGCTCTCCATCTCTCCACTCTCCATACCCTCTCCCAAGGTGGCTTCCGCCAGCTCCCCCTCCCTGATGATGCCCTCCTCCCCTCCATCTACCCCTCCTACCAACTTTTATCCTCCCTCCCTCCTCCTGTGTTTTGTTCCTATGGGCACCCTCTCTCTCTTCTCTCCCTGCTCCCTCTCTCCCCACTCCTGCCCCGGGCTTCCCCTACCCCCATTCCTCCGCTCCAACTCGCGTCTCCTCTGCCATTGGCATCTTTGCTCACCCCTCTGCCTCCCCCTCCGCCTTCTTCCCCTCGTGGCAGGTCCCCGGATGATCTCCAGCGCGCGAATGTCCACGTAGCGTGTACGAGTCCACGCTACGTGGACATTAGCGCGCTGGAGATCATCGCCATCAGTTTCTCGTGTGTGTGCCGTCGTGTTTGTGTTAGTGTCCGCCGTCACGCTCCAACGTCCACATGTGCCGTCGAACTCATCAATGTTTGTGTGTCGTGTCGACAGTTTTAGTGGTTTTTCGTCTAGTGTGAACGGTTTCGTGTTTTTTATGCTCTGTATCTACTGTTTTTTACCCGACTTTGTTCAATCTCTTATCTGTCTTCTATATGTTTTATAATTGTTAACTCTGAGGTTGAAGAGCGGCGTAAAATGCTGCTGCCAGCCTACCTGTTGTTTGTCCAGGTATAAAAATAACAATAAAGGAAACAAAACTCGCCACTCGGTCAGTCTGGGGTCAGTCTGGGTCGGCCTCTCGTCCGCATTTGTTAGGCAGTTATTCCACCGTCGTGTGTCTGCAAGTGAGTGGGAGACGCACCAGCAGTGCAGTCGCGACGGAGCAGCAGTCGCGGACGGAGCAGCGGGCAGTCGGTCGGTTGGTGCACAGCAGGAAAGTCGGGAGATCGGCGCGCCTTCCTGCGTCCGTTGAAGCGGCCGGCAGCGGACGGTTCGGAGTGCTGCGCCAGGTCGTCTCGAGAAATCGCAGTTTATTAGAAGTTAAGTGATTGTTGATATGTTGTGTGATTTGCTCTTGTTAAATTCTACTTGTTTTCTTGGTCAGTCTCTCGTCCCCACTTTGCTCGTCTGTCTCTCGTCCGCATTTGTTAGGCAGTTAGTGTTTGTCTGTCGTTCGGAACTGCCTCTGTCACGTTTGTCGGATTTGGTGTGTTAGCGAATTTAGTGCTTGGAGTGAAACGGCCTAATGCTCGGAATATGTTTTGATCTTGCCTATCATCTTGAGAGGCGGTATCTGTGTACTATAGAGCATCGTAATTTGTTTGGCCAACCTTGTAGAATTTTACATAAGATTGCATTTCATGGGCTTTTATTGAAATCATCATTTTAGTATATAAAGTTGCCATCCTTTCACCGTAAGGCTTTTCTTAGAAGTTGAAATCAAGTTGCACCTTCGGTGGCAAGGTTAATATTTTAATTTTTAGTGTTTTGTAGCGTTTCCATCCCTCCTACAGAGTGCATAGTTTGTGTGCTTGTGTGAATTGTTAAGACTTTTAGTTTATAGTAATTTGGTGTGTTCCAGATTTGCACCAGTGTAGTCTTTCAGAGGTTGTTGTGAGCGGTCGTAAGGTTCTTAGCCCGAAAGCTCATACAGTCAAAAATTTGTTTCTTTTTGCCTCTGAATAAATTGTGACTTGATATTTAAATGGTGCTTTCTGATTACAATTTTAAATCTGTTTCTTAAAAAAAAAAAAAAAAAAAAGCTTTAGGCACCACTAAAGTGAATAAACTACCATTTGCTTAAGATATCATCAGTTACTCCCTGGCAACTACTTCCACACTCACACAGTGCTATTAAATGTGTTAATGTTCTTGATGAATCTTTAGTAAATGAAATAAATTATTAAGAAATTTTTTGATAATAAACCCACGGTTCATTGTGAAACACATTTTCTTCTGAAAAGAGGTTGGTATTATATAGGATTCCAATAACCCATATTATTCCGCAGCCTTCTGGCTACACACCATATTTTTCAACATAATGTACGTTCAATGTGCCGGCCCTAGGCCACCTTACTGGGATGCCCTGCAGACCCACGTGGTGTACTCTACTGGTTGACGGCACAGCCAGCGTCTCGCTGCATCAGTAACCTCCCCATCATCCAGCGATGGTTGCTGCACATGTCATTCCTTCATTGCGGCAAACGGAAGGTGCGAGATCTGGGCTGTAGGTGGATGAGGAACAGCAGTTCAGTGAAGTTTTGTGACCTCTTCTCAGTTGTAGCAGACTTGTGTGAGGCCGTACGTTGTCATGAAGGAAGAGAAGTTCGTATGCATTTCGTAGCGACGAATGTGGGGTCCTGCCCACTCGTCTCTTATAGGGTGCCTAAAGGGTGCTGCCTTCTCGGATAGCTATGTAACAATTCGAGAAAAATCACTTAATGGTTTTTACTACAATAAAGTAGATTACAATACTTAACTTTGGTTTCCAACGGTCTCACAAGCGATGGGCGAGATGCCAATAATCAAAGGCCTTCGCTACATACAGTGTCAATGTGAGTAATTGATATAAAGCACAATTCTGAGCGCCGGACCCTGTGGCCGAGCGGTTCTAGGCACTTCAGTCCGGAACTGCGCTGCTGCTGGGGTCGCAGGTTCGAATCTTGCCTCGGACATGGATGCGTGTGATAGGTTGGTTAGGTTTAAGTAGTTCTAAGTCTAGGGGTCTGATGACCTCAGATGTTACGTCCCATAGTGCTTAGAGCCATCTGAACCATTTTGAACAATTTTCAGTATAACAGTTAGGATTACGGCCTTTGTAATGCCGGCTCTGCTAGTGTCCGCCTTCCACTGTCCGGCCAAGGCTATCAGGAGCGGCTGTTATATTCTCTTTCGGTAGATGCCGCTCCTGCCGTGGTGCCGTCCTAGTCGGCATGCTATTGGCTGACGTCGTCTGACAGCCTTCTCTGCTCTTGCGTTCTTCATCTTCGTGCCGGCACCTGTCGTTAGTCTGGAACAACGAATACGCGCAACTCGCTTGTTCAATTTGCTAACGGTAGCACAATGCACTTCAAAGTTGATCTTTGCACCGTAGGCTCCTTCAGACCCGCAGAAAACGCTCGCCATGACTTTGTCGGCTGAGGTTGCGGCCTTGAACTTTTTCTTCGGAGGTGGTGTGGCACCTTTTCGTGGATCGCAATTTTCTCTGCGGTTCGAAGTGATGAATCCATGTTTCATCGCCTGTGACAAGGTTCGACAAAATACTGTCACGATCAGCCTCGTAATGCACAAGTAGATGGTCCCCCTCTTTGCTCTTTATGGTCTTCTGTTAGGCAGTGAGGAAGCCAGCGGCCACACACCTTGCACTACCCCAACCGGTGGATGAGTGTGTCAGCACTATCACGAGAAGCGTACAGTTGAGCAGCGAAGTGTCTGATTGTGATGCATCGATCACCTCGCATGAGAGTGTCCGCACGTTCCGACACTGGAGTAGTCACAGGCTCACACCTGGCACGCAGGACAGATCGGACAGGTGTGCACGTCCTTGTTGACATGATGACAGACTGCTCACCCAACCACTCACCGTGCTTTAGTTCACTGTCAGGTCTACATAGACTTCTGCAAGCGCCTATGAAGATCTGGATGCTCTGATTTTCCGCCAAAAAAAAACTAAATGACAGCCCACTGCTTGACACCTCCGTTACAGACGTCATTTCGAAGACTACGTATAGCGCTGCCATCTATCGGAAGTTCATGATACTATAGACACTGAAGTATAGTATTCCCCGTTCTCCTACAACAAATTCCACATTTTTTGAACCGAAATTGGCTGAGAAAAAATGTGTTGCATCACTTATTAAACACTCTTTGCATATCTGAGTCACAAGACAAGACAAAAGCTGCTGGTGTATCGCGGAGGATACGTAGTGTACCAAAATTTTCCCCAGTGCTGTTCCATTCCTATATGGCTCACAGAATGCGACTGTGGTGAACCTTCGTAGAAATCGCAATTTCCCTTTTTTTGAGCGTCAGTCATACCACGACTCGTATGAGGAAGTAATTCACATTTTTCCATGAAATCTTATCAGCTGCCAATGGTCTAGTGGTTAGCATCGCCGGCTGTAGATCGTGGTGCACCAGATTCAACTGCTGCAGCGTTGGGAATTTTTTTCTGCTCGGGACTCGGTGTCTGCGTTGTCCTCACCATTCATCTCATCTTAACGTTACTCTTCGATTATGTTGTCAAGTATTTGTTCGAACACAAAGTTAGCGTTCCTGACGTCTCGTCGGTGTTAAATACACTGTTTACAGTCGTCTGGCAGCTGTTTTTCATGTTGAAATGCTCTGTAGTCCACCACTGATGGCGGTTGTTTGTATTGAAATGTCATTGATAAGAAGGGCACAGACTATTACTCTCGTAAGATGTCGCTGTTTCATTAACATACGTTTACCATCGTTGAAGATCATTTTACAGGGGATGATATAAACATACAATTTCTGCACTGCAATTGGATATAAATTTAGTAAACAGATGCTGTTATACACCTTCTCGAACCTATAAATGGGTTGCGTCAGACATAATAATTGTTGTATTGGGTGTCCAAGGCAGTAATTTTACCCTCTTAAAGTTTGCGACCATAGTGTGTGAAACTTGCTAGCCACATGTATGTTTATGGACTGTTGGATGGCGTTAATTCACCATCAGGATTTTCGACTTGTATGTGTTCCGCACATACATTACACGTATAACTCGGTGAAGTGGCGTCTGCTAGGAAAGATTTGCACCTGGCTGCTGAAAAAGTCTAGTCGTTGTTTCTGGAACTACGCTCACGTCATTACATTTCTGAATACCTTAAAAACAAATGAAATCTAGACATTTCCAAATGATTTCAAGAACGGCACACTAGACAAGTTAGTCAGACACAGAGGTACACCATTCTTGGCTGGCTGCCCAGGAATGCTACCTTCAGGATCTTCATAAGTCTCAACTCGTCCCGGTTAATACATTATTGGCTGTCACACGACTGTATTTCAGGACTGACCGATTCTCTTTAATCTCGGACACGAAGAAAGAACCTACAATAAGACGAACCAAACGTGTAAGAAGTCTTACACCAAAAAAGTCAGTCCTTAAAAATAAAGTTCGGCTACTAAAAGTAGAATTGCAAACAATTGTTGTTGTTGTTGTCTTCAGTCCTGAGACTGGTTTGATGCAGCTGTCCATGCTACTCTATCCTGTGCAAGCTTCTTCATCTTCCAGTACCTACTGCAACCTACATCCTTCTGAATCTGCTTAGTGTATTCATCTCTTGGTCTCCCTCTACGATTTTTACTCTCCACGCTGTCCTCCAACGCTACATTTGTGATACCTTGATGCCTCAGAACATGTCCTACAGACCGGTCCATTCTTCTTGTCAAGTTGTGCCACAAACTCCTCTTCTCCCCAATTCTATTCAATACCTCCTCATTAGTTATGTGATCTACCCACCTAATCTTCAGCATTCTTCTGTAGCACCACATTTCGAAAGCTTCTATTCTCTTCGTGTCCAAACTATTTATCGTCCATGTTTCACTTCCATACACGGCTACACTCCATACAAATACTTTCAGAAACGACTTCCTGACACTTAAATCTATACTCGATGTTAACAAATTTCTGTTCTTCAGAAACGCTTTCCTTGCCATTGCCAATCTACATTTTATATCCTCTCTACTTCGACCATCATCAGTTATTTTGCTCCCCAAATAGCAAAACTCCTTTACTACTTTAAGTGTCTCATTTGCTAATCTAATTCCCTGAACATCACCCTACTTAATTCCACTACATTCCACTATCCTCGTTTTGCTTTTGTTGATGTTCATCTTATATCCTTATTTCAAGACACAGTCCATTCCGTTCAACTGCTCTTCCAAGTCCTTTGCTGTCTCTGACAGAATTACAATGTCATCGGCGAACCTTAAAGTTTTTATTTCTTCTCCATGGATATTAATACCTACTCCGAATTTTTCCTTTGGTTCCTTTATTGCTTGCTCGATATACAGATTGAATAACATCGGGGATAGGCTACAATCCTGTCTCACTCCCTTCCCAACCACTGCTTCGCTTTCATGTCCCTCAACTCTTATAACTGCCATCTGGTTTCTGTACAAATTGTAAATAGCCTTTCGCTCCTTGTATTTTACCCCTGCCACCTTTAGAATTTGAAAGAGAGTATTCCAATCATCATTGTCAAAAGCTTTCTGTAAGTCTACAAATGCTAGAAACGTAGGTTTGCCTTTCCTTAATATATTTTCTAAGATAAGTCGTAGGGTCAGTATTGCCTCACGTGTTCCAACATAGACAATTCAATTGCGTGCACCACCGAACACTAGTGAAAACGAAGTGAAATTATATATACAGAATTAACCTCATACGAGCTGGCCTGTTCCTATAATTCAATGAATGGTGAGAGTTCATGCATTTATGTCAACGAAAGTGTTTCATTTATAGCAATAAATGACATGCACCAACTGAAGATACACATTTTGAATCATCGGCTGACGAGATAACAATAAAAAATAAACTGTATCTTATTTCTAGCGACTTCCTAGTGGTGATGTAGGCATCGTGTCCTCAAGGCGCAATCAGAGCACACAGGCAAGGTATTCAGTCTAACTGCTAATGTACTCGTCTATGGTGGTTTAAAAATGGTAGTGTGTACTGTGCACTTATGGCATATCCTCACTCTTTGTCTATCCAGCCAGAGTAACCGAACATTTTCTTCCACCGTCTACCAACAGGTACTGACAGAAAGAGGTCATGAACTTATTCAAGATCCAGGCCTGTCAGATTATCTTCACCAACTGTTAGAACCGTATAGTTACATGGAAAACTGTAGTAAGTTGAATGTATGCAAGACGGTGTTCCCAGTATAAAAGCTGCATGAATTTGCAGCCCAGTAACATTAAAACTGGGAATAACTGTGTCCAGAAACAAATTCGAACAGTAGTTCCGTAGATTCACGGCATCGTTTAAAGGAATATTTCAAGAAACATTTCCGAAAATATTGAATTACATAGGAAGTCAGAAAGAAAAAATTGGGTGACACGAGAGTCAACTATATTTTCCCGAAAGGCTGTTGTGAAATATCAGAGAACCAATATTAGAACCATAAGAGGACTATAAAACTGATTGGGTTACTTAGTAGGCATAAGAACAGTTATTTTTGCTGCACGCCATTCTCGTGTTGAAGAGAGAAGATACGGGCTATTTTTTGTTGGCGCTGATATGTAAAGGGATCCGAATTACATAAAACTGCTTACTTACTCGTCACAAATCCCATCAAGAAAAGAAAATGAAACAGCTAAAATACTAACTGCGTGTTGATCGATGAGGAATTACCAGTCCGTTAACTGTGCTATGTGGCCGGCCGGAGTGACCGAGCGGTTCTAGGCGCCTCAGTCTGGAACCGCGCGATCGCTATGGTCGCAGGTTCGAATCCTGCCTCGGGCATGGATGTGTGTGATGTCCTTAGGTTAGTTAGGTTTAAGTAGTTCTAAGTTCTAGGGGACTGATGACCTCAGAAGTTAAGTCCCATAGTGCTCAGAACCATTTGAACCATTTTGAACTGTGCTATGTACTGTCAATTTCGACGTGCCTAACTCAAGAATTAATTCGGAATTATTTTCATTACAAAATGATATCTGTGTAAATAACATCACGAGTCGTAACAACAAAGATATTCTATCGCTCATCTAGAGAGATGTATTAATTCTGGCTGCTAGTCCTGAAACTGCTATTTCATATGAGGTATGCAAGGAAAGAACAGGCGTAATTTTCTGGCATGCTGAGGTCATCGATGACGTCATGGGTTCTCCCCACCACACACTCCAACCCTGAACTTCCACCACACACCTTGCAGATCTGAAACCACCACGACTTGGAAGCTGAACGTTCCATAAACATATCTCACGAGCAGTGCAATTTTTGAACCGGTACACCATTTTTTCGTCTTTCTTCAGAATAAGACTCTCCATATAAGGCGAGAGTGCGGAACACATACAAGTCGAAAATCCTGATGGTGAATTAACGCCATCCAACAGTCCATAAACATACATGTGGCTAGCAAGTTCCACACACTATGGTCGCTAACTTTAAGATGGTAAAATTACTGCCTTGGACACACAATGCAGCAATTATTATGTCTGACGCAACCCATTTACAGGTTTGAGAAGGTGTGTAACAGCATCTGTTTACTAAATTTATATCCAATTGCAGTTCAGAAATTGTATGTTTATATCATCCCCTGTAAAATGATCTTCAACGATGGTAAACGTATGTTATGAAACAGCGACATCTTACGAGAGTAATAGTCTGTGCCCTTCTTATCAATGACATTTCAATACAAACAACCGCCATCAGTGGTACACCACAGAGCATTTCAACATGAAAAACAGTTGCCAGACGACTGTAAACAGTGTATTTAACACCGACCAGACGTCAGGAACGCTAACTTTGTGTTCGAACAAATACTTGATAACATAATGGAAGAGTAACGTTAAGATATGTCCACCATAGATTGTGTCTCCATTACGATCCATACGGCAGAGTGCAAGTGGCTAAGGTTCACCGAAACTGAATGCTTTAAGCTAGCTGGCAAAGGCAGGTTTTCGTTCTCCAGTTGCTACATACGCAGGTGGAATAGTAAAAGAGGTCGACTACCAGTGAGAATCCAGAACGTGTAATACTGGCACTGGCTCTATGCTGTCACAGTCCAGTTCACACCTGCCGAGCTATTTATAACTGTGTAGAATTCTGGCATACTGGCCCAGACCTGAGATACTGCAATAGGTTCTATGACGTCAGAGTCAAAGTTATGGAATACTGGCACTGTATAGGAAGATGTGCTATACTGGTTCATATGACAACGTAATCGAAGAGCACTTAAGGTATGTCCGCCATAGATAGTCTCTCCAAAGCGATCCATATTGCAGAGTAAAAGTCCCACAGGTGCACCACAACTGAAAGCTTAAAGTTGTCAGAGGCACATCTTCATTCACCCACTGCTCCCTATGCAAGTAGAATAGAAATAGAACTGACTAGCAGTGATATGACATTCTTCGCAGTGTGTTGTATGCAGTCCCATTACCCAAGACAGCAAAGTCTTTAACACCACATACAACATACGCCAGAAACAGAAAATCACACCTCTCATTTCTGATGAATTCTAAATGTGTGTCAACAGGGAAGTATGCTATAATAGTTCATAAAGACGTGTGGGTCGCTTTGGCTTAGTTCGTATTATATCATACCAACATTTGTAGTAGTAGATTCAATAGATTCAAACAGTAGCTCCTATGACGAATTCAGATCGAGATAGGTTCCCAACTAGCGACAGGATTCTCAGCCAGCTGTACCACAGCGAGCCACACACTCTTTCGATGGGTGGCAATACAACTTTTTTTTAATAAACATCGATTTTGCGCTGTAGGCACGACTTGATGTAAGAGAAATTTGATGTCGATTCAGATCGAATGTTAAACTCCAACCATCCTTCCTATAAAAAGGCACTGCTTTTTTAAGTGATTCCTCACATAAATTATAATTCTTTTATGGTGTACAAAGGACATCTAAGATTTCCAGTATATGTCAATCCACTACTCACCTGCAGCGACCAGGCTTACTACTCATCAAGAATGAAGTTTTTGGGACGAATTTCAAACGAATTATTCTTATCTTACATTCCATCATGGTAACCCATTGAACATGGCAACGGTATTTCTATGATGTCACCCTGCAGGTACTAACCAGCAAGATTCTAAGTTTATAATCCAAGATGTCTTCGATGAGATCAGCATCCAAGATGCCTAACCTGGGGGTATGAATGCAGTCCAAAATTAGTTGTTCCAATTCCTATAGCGTTTCATTCGTCAACACCCCCCCCCCCCCACCCCCTGCTCATCCTTATCATCATGAAGCGTCCTTAGATCTACCACTTCAAGGCAGAAGAACATGAATGACACGCTCACTTGTAAGTATTAAACCATTCATTTCTTTCAGTGTTTATTATTCACTATATGTATGCATTTTTCTTTGTTTTCTTTTATTTCAGCATCTCCATGATGTAGACAATGTAGTGACTAATACAAACGAGCAATAGCAACAGCAGCAACAGATATGGTCAGTCGTAAAGGAAGTGGCTGGTCTGCAGAGACAGGTCGAGGATATAGAATCAGTGCATAGTGGGAATGTCCGTGTTACTGATAAGTCGCATATATGTACAGTATTTAATAATCACTTTCTGAATATAGCAAGTGAACTAAATAGAAACCTAGTTCCAACAGGGAATCATATAGCGCTCTTAGAAAAAAGTGTTCCGAGACTGTTACCTGAAATGCTCCTCCATGATACTGACAAGAGGGAGATTGAGTTAATAATTAAATCACTAAAGACCAAGAACTCTCATGGATATGACGGGGTATCTAGCAGAATACTGAAGTATTGTTCTATGTATGTTAGCCCAGTACTTAGCCATATATGTAACTTTTCCTTTAGGAGTGGTCGGTTTCCTGACCGATTAAAGTACTCGGTAGTGAAGCCACTTTATAAAAATGGAGACAGGGATAATGTTGACAATTATAGACCTATTTCTATGCCATCTGTGTTTGCTAAAGTTATCGAGAAGGTTGTATATGCAAGGTTACTGGAGCATTTAAATTCACATAATTTGCTTTCAAATGCTCAGTTTGGTTTTAGAAATGGTTTAACAACTGAAAATGCTATATTCTCTTTTCTCTGTGAGGTTTTGGACGGATTAAATGAAAAGTTGCGAACGCTATGTGTTTTCTTTGATTTAACGAAGGCTTTTTGACTGTGTTGACCACAAAATGTTACTGCAGAAGTTGGACCATTATGGAGTAAGGGGAGTAGCTTACAATTGGTTCGCCTCTTACCTTAAGAACAGAAAGCAGAAGGTAATTCGCCGCAATATTGAGAGTGGTAGTGATGTTTAGTCCCAATGGGGCCTGTTAAGTGCGGTGTTCCCCAAGGGTCGGTGCTGGGGCCACTGCTGTTTCTTATTTATATAATGATATGCCTTCTAGTATTACAGGTGATTCAAAAATATTTCTGTTTGCTGATGACACCAGCTTGAAAGTGAAGGATCTTGTGTGTAATATTGAAACAGTATCAAATAATGTAGTTCATGAAATAAGTTCATGGCTTGTGGAAAATAATTTGATGCTAAATCACAGTAAGACTCAGTTTTTACAGTTTCTAACACACAATTCAACAAGAACCGATATTTTGATCAGACAGAATGGGCATATTATAAGCGAGACGGAACAGTTCCAGTTCCTAGGAGTTCGGATAGATAGTAAGCTGTTGTGGAAAGCCCATGTTCAGGATCTAGTTCAGAAACTAAATGCTGCTTTATTTACCATTAGAACAGTATCTGAAATAAGTGACACTTCAACACGAAAAGTAGTCTACTTCGCATATTTCCATACGCTTATGTCGAATGGTATTACTTTTTGGGGTAATTCTTCTGATTCAAAAAGGGTATTTTTGGCTCAAAAACGGGCTGTTCGAGCTATATGTAGTGTAAGTTCGAGAACCTCTTGTCGACCCCTATTCAATAGTCTGGGAATTCTGACATTGCCCTCACAGTATATATTTTCTTTAATGTCGTTTGTTGTTAGCAATATTAGCCTATTCCCAAGAGTTAGCAGCTTTCACTCAGTTAATACTAGGCAGAAATCCAATCTGAATGTGGAATGCACTTCCTTGACTCTTGTGCAGAAAGGAGTGCAGTATTCTGCTGCATCCATTTTCAATAAGCTACCACAAGAACTCAAAAATCTTAGCAGTACCATAAACACATTTAAGTCTAAACTGAAGAGATTCCTCATGGCTCACTGCTCCTATTCTGTCGAGGAGCTCCTGGAAGAGCTAAAAAATTAAGCTAATTCCAGTGTTACATTGTTGATTGTCTTTATTTAAATTTACGACTTGTCACCTGAATATGTTTTTTTTTTATATTTCATTTTATCTGTTTCTAATATCGTGTCATGATTTCATCTATTGACTCGTTCCATGACCATGGAGACTTCTCCTTAATTTGGTCCCACGGAACAATAAATAAATAAATAAATAAAAATAAATATCAAGCCATCAGAGACCCACTCCATGATGCAGTTCCCAACACGATGGGATGAAATAAAGTACATTTGAGCAGCAGAAATAAACGCAGCACACAGAATATCTCCCTGATGCAGCTCCCAACATATTGTAGTGAAAATCAAGCCAGCATGGAGAACTGTTTCTAGACTTCGAGTTTCCACTATATCCATCACTGGCACGACTATGTCAGCATGCAGACAGGCTCCTCGATTCAGCGTCTGATAAATCAGAGTAGAACACAAGATCGTTTACAGACTTCGACTTTCGACTATATCCGATGTCTGCACCACTTGTCAAGCCTCAGCTAAGTGATTACTGAGTGCTGTTGCTCAACATACTTATCAACTGACCACAAATGGATTGAAGCATGTTAATGTTGGTTTAGCACCTGATCTAGACTCCATAGTTATAATGCAAATAGAGAGCGTTCCGTGGGGTACAAAGGTGCATTTCATAGATATGGAGTGGAATCAGCTGTGCAGCAAGCTGAAACACATAGAGGACTGCATGACAACTGAGAACAATCCATTCCCTCGAGACAATATTTTCGACAGAAACAATGTATCCGTCATGTCTGCGGGTGATGCTATGAAGTTAACATCTCAAGACCTGATGCAGTGTGTATATTTAAGGCGTCCAAGTGTCACAAACCTGCGTGGCCTGTACCTGCAATACAAATAGCCACGGAGAGACACAGTCCACAGTGAAGGTATGTTAAACCACCCTTCGATGATAAAGTAAAGTATCTACTGGTACACGAAGTTAACAATGAGTATGAGGAATTAAATGTGTGTATAGCTGTATGTATGTGTGATGTACCTAAGTGAGCTAGTATTATTCCTATAAACAGAAATACTGTACATGTGGAGTTTGCAGAAAGCTTTCCTAAATCTGTAAGTGCTCTAATTTTATTACAAGAAATACTTGCTGAAACTAAAGCATACAAAAAAAAAAACAGTTAGAAAATATTTATGTGTGATTAATAATAGGGTTGATGAATAAAAAGACAATGTTATCTTAACGATGGTGATTTAATTCCCACAATCCACAATATATATATAATATAGAATGAAGTTTCCACTCTACAGCGGAGTGTGCGCTGATATGAACTTCCTGGCAATTTAAAACTGTGTGCCGGACCGAGACTCGATCTCGGGACCTTTGCCTTTCCGGGCAAGCGCTCTACCGACTATTTTTTTTGTTTTTTTTTTTTTGACGTTAGGATTGACATTCCGTCACGTTGGCCACTTTTTTTAAATATATATTACATACATATACACATACATATACATATATATATACATAAGATGATGACCTTTATAAAGTAAAATACTTCTGGGAAACGTAACTAAGCAGACTTTTCTTACATAATGGTGTAACAGTAACAAACATAAACTGCTCCTTGCATTTTTTTTTAATATATAAGACGGTGACGTGTATAAAATAAAACATTTCTGGGAAACGTAAATAAGTGGACATTCTTTTTACATAATAATGAAAAAAATATCCTACATCTGTCAGTACAAAACAATAACGGACCATGTTCCTCATTGGGCGCGAACCTCGCTAATCCCCTTATACCTCGCGTTGGTGTCGGACACGTCTTCACGTGTGGTGGTGGATCCTCTCCATTGTCCTTGTCCTTTCTTGTTCTAATACTTATAGGCAATAATTACATTCTCCTACCCGGGACACCCCAACTGGGTGGGGGATCAAGCAAGGCACTCCCTAAAAAATTAGCGTAATATGTTCGATATCTCGGATGTCTCATAAGCTGTGAGTGATGTTCTTGTAGTATGGCCCAAAAGTCGAGCACATTCTTACTGCCGTCTCGGAAAAGATAACACACAGTCAAACCTCGAATCCAAGTCACTGCGTTTGTCTTTGTTCGGGGATAATATGTCCTATCTGGGAGTAGTAGTATCCGTGGTTCTATTGCGTGCGGTCCTACCCGAAGGAGGAAGGCGATCATTTTTTTGACCAAACACCATACGTCCGCCGAAGGCCCGCATATCAGGCGATGCTCCTCTGTGTCTATAACATTGCACTGCGGACACAGTGGCTCGTCAGCCATATGAATTGTATGCAACCTGGAACGCGTCACGTATTTCCCATTTACCACCTGATACCACAGTGCGCGCGTTCCCGTGTCAAGGTGTGGGTGGTGCACTATACGCCATACCACTGACCACGTAACTGTTGGTTGGCGGCGCTCTATGGCATTATTCGGCCGTCGTCGAGTCAAGATGTAATATACACTCCTGGAAATGGAAAAAAGAACACATTGACACCGGTGTGTCAGACCCACCATACTTGCTCCGGACACTGCGAGAGGGCTGTACAAGCAATGATCACACGCACGGCACAGCGGACACACCAGGAACCGCGGTGTTGGCCGTCGAATGGCGCTAGCTGCGCAGCATTTGTGCACCGCCGCCGTCAGTGTCAGCCAGTTTGCCGTGGCATACGAAGCTCCATCGCAGTCTTTAACACTGGTAGCATGCCGCGACAGCGTGGACGTGAACCGTATGTGCAGCTGACGGACTTTGAGCGAGGGCGTATAGTGGGCATGCGGGAGGCCGGGTGGACGTACCGCCGAATTGCTCAACACGTGGGGCGTGAGGTCTCCACAGTACATCGATGTTGTCGCCAGTGGTCGGCGGAAGGTGCACGTGCCCGTCGACCTGGGACCGGACCGCAGCGATGCACGGATGCACGCCAAGACCGTAGGATCCTACGCAGTGCCGTAGGGGACCGCACCGCCACTTCCCAGCAAATTAGGGACACTGTTGCTCCTGGGGTATCGGCGAGGACCATTCGCAACCGTCTCCATGAAGCTGGGCTACGGTCCCGCACACCGTTAGGCCGTCTTCCGCTCACGCCCCAACATCGTGCAGCCCGCCTCCAGTGGTGTCGCGACAGGCGTGAATGGAGGGACAAATGGAGACGTGTCGTCTTCAGCGATGAGAGTCGCTTCTGCCTTGGTGCCAATGATGGTCGTATGCGTGTTTGGCGCCGTGCAGGTGAGCGCCACAATCAGGACTGCATACGACCGAGGCACACAGGGCCAACACCCGGCATCATGGTGTGGGGAGCGATCTCCTACACTGGCCGTACACCACTGGTGATCGTCGAGGGGACACTGAATAGTGCACGGTACATCCAAACCGTCATCGAACCCATCGTTCTACCATTCCTAGACCGGCAAGGGAACTTGCTGTTCCAACAGGACAATGCACGTCCGCATGTATCCCGTGCCACCCAACTTGCTCTAGAAGGTGTAAGTCAACTACCCTGGCCAGCAAGATCTCCGGATCTGTCCCCCATTGAGCATGTTTGGGACTGGATGAAGCGTCGTCTCACGCGGTCTGCACGTCCAGCACGAACGCTGGTCCAACTGAGGCGCCAGGTGGAAATGGCATGGCAAGCCGTTCCACAGGACTACATCCAGCATCTCTACGATCGTCTCCATGGGAGAATAGCAGCCTGCATTGCTGCGAAAGGTGGATATACACTGTACTAGTGCCGACATTGTGCATGCTCTGTTGCCTGTGTCTATGTGCCTGTGGTTCTGTCAGTGTGATCATGTGATGTATCTGACCCCAGGAATGTGTCAATAAAGTTTCCCCTTCCTGGGACAATGAATTCACGGTGTTCTTATTTCAATTTCCAGGAGTGTATATCACGTGCCGCTGCCGTCCTGGTAGTCGGTAGTTCCATATGTAAATAACTGTGTTCCACAGAAAAGGTTCGCATATGGGCAAGCGATGGTGAGATGTGAGACACCGCTACCGGAGCCGAACGAGATGGTGGAGCGAGTTCGTCTATCAAGGTGCCCGTCAGACTGGTCTGGTGTCGTGTCCACATCTTTATCATTGTGGTTACATAAATAGCCACTGCTCGGTCGCGTACGTGGACTAGTCCGAGACCTCCACGACTACGAGGAAGGGTGAGGGTTTCGTATCCGACCTTAAAAAGCAGACCTGTGCTCACAAAATATCCTAGTGCCGCCAGGATTCGGCGGGCCAACACCACCGGCATAGGAAGAACTTGTGCCAGGTGGGGGATGCGAGAAGCTAGATACGTGTTGGCAAAGGTGACCCGTTGTATCATATCCAATGCCCTTAACCTGTGACTACGGACACTCGCACGAATTGTTTGCAGAAGATGTCTGTAGCTCAAAGCCGCCGTGCGTCGAACGTCTGTAATGAAGAGAATCCCTAGGCATTTCATCGTGTTGATCGGCTGTAATGGTGCAACACTTTCTGTCGGGAGTCCTCTCCCGATGTTCATCGCTCCCGACTTTGCAATGTTCAGGCGACTTCCCGTAGCCATACAATACAAATTAATCCAATGCAGGGCCGCTCTTGACTCGTCGCCTGACCGTGCTAAAAACACTAGGTCATCCGCGTATGTTCTGCATATAAACTTGTTGTGCTTTATGGTCATTCCTTGGAGTCGATTGCGGAGCCCGCAGAGCAGCGGTTCGACAGCGATGGCATACAATATCGTTGACAGCGGACACTCTTGTCTGACCGAACGTGAGATGGTGATGGGCCCCACTAAGCGTCCGTTGATGAGCACTTTGGATGCGGCTCCGTGGAGTAGTCGCATGACGACTGTGACAAAACTTTCCGGAAACTGCATTTGCGTCATCACTTCCGTGAGATAAGTATGGCTCAGCCTGTCAAATGCGCGATGGAAGTCTATCGATACCAATGCACCCCGGAGACGATGCCAGTGCGATAACATCGCGGTAGTCGCTGAGTACCGTTTGTATATTGCTATCTCCTCCTAGCTGGGTTTGGTCGAGTGAAATCACCTGGCGTATTACGCGTTTAAAGCGTGTTGCAAGTATCCTGGCGTAGATCTTGTAGTCGCAATTAAGAAGGGTCAGTGGCCGGTAGGCCTGTATCCCTGTGCCGCCGGATGGTTTGTGGATGGGGATCAATTCGCAGTACATGGCAGTCCATCGTGGAGTCATGAGATCTTCAAATGTACGATAAAACTCTAACGGAAACCCGTCGGGCCCCGGCGATTTGTGCGACGCTCCCTTATCAATCGCTTCCATTACGTCGTCGACTGTGAATTCACTTGTTAACGCCCGGTTAGCCGTCTCGTCGAGACACGCGGAGAGCGTTCGGCGGACCTCATGAAAGGCTACCTGATCGTGTTGCGCTTCTTCATAGAGATGACCGTAGTGTTCCACAAAAGCGTTGGCAATGTCTTTTTGCGTTGTCATACGGCGACCATCTGGCAGTACGACCGTCTGTATTAAGGTTCTGCGGCTTCGTTGTTTTTCTCTGATGACGTGATACATCGACGGTGATTCTCCACGGACTCGTTCAAAGGCCCTTGCACGGACTGCGACACCCTCCAGACGGCGGCGGGTTATGGAAATTATTAGGGCCTGTGCTCGTTTTATACCGGCTCGACGCTGCTGTGAAGGTGCTTGTACAGAAAGTTCGCGGAGCATCGTGAAATAAAATTCCGTCGTGTGTCGCCTCCACATCATCTGCTCTCTTCCGTATGCAATTAACGCTCGGCGCAATGCAGGCTTAACGCATTCCAGCCACCACTGCAACGTCGTAAGATATGTCGGGAGGCGTCGTTCACACACGTGCCAAGTGTCTTCGATTAAGCGTCTGCACTCAGGTTCCCTGAGGTGTGCTGTATTCAGTTTCCAAACACCGCGACTCCTACACACTTGTTGACGACTCAGGGAGACCGTGCATATATATGCTATGTGATCTGAAAAGGCGACAGGCCACAATTCCGCAACGAGGATCGCAGGTTCGAGACGACGTGTTACGTAAATGCGATCGAGACGACTTGCAGAGTGACTCGTGACGTAGGTGTATCCACGTCTGTCGCCATGTATCGTCTCCCATGTATCAATGAGATTCATGTCCTGTATGAGTTGCCGCAGCTCCGGGTATGAAGTATAACGTGGGTGTTGATCTCTTGGTGCGAGCACGCTGTTGAAGTCGCCTCCAAATAAGACATGTTCACATCGACCTAAGAACAGTGCTGCAATCTCCTCTGCGTAAAATCGGGACCGATCGCGCCGTCTGTCGGATCCCGATGGTGCGTAAATGTTAACGACCCGTACTCCCAGCACTGTGAGCGCCAGTCCTCGCGCTGACGGCAGGTACACCACGTCCTCGGCTACTATGCCGCTACGTAGAAGTATCGCTGTTCCGCTGCCGCCGTCGGTAGTAGGTGTAATGTATGTATCGTACTCATAGAGGTCGGGGAAGCTCGCAACACATACTTCCTGCAGAAGCACGATGTCGACGTCTGACGCATGCAACATGTCTCGTAATAATTGCAATTTGACAGTCGTTCGGATCGTATTAATATTAATAGAGGCTGTTCGATATGCCTGCCTGTGTTCCGCAGTGCGTAAAGAGCACATGAACGTTTACGTTATTTGTGTGCTGCTGCCCGGCGACATGCGGTCTGTGCGGCAGTCTGCATCTCCTGCGTGGTTAACATCCGGTGGACGTAGCACTCGCCATTGCGGGTGCGTCGTCGGTCTGTGGGTCAGTATCGCATTCGTCGGCCCAGTTCCTGTGCTGGAGGTCCAGCTTCCGTCGTGTTTCTCCGGCCTGGCTGACCGAAGGCGGTGACGTTGCTCCGGTGGGTGGAGGGACTCCTTCCGTCGGCTTTCCGTCCGGTGTGTCTGTATTCAACCCCTGTCTAGCATCATTCGCGTCGTACTGCTGCGTGGGAGGTAGAACCTCTCGTTGCGCATCCGGATGCACTGTATCGACGTCACACCCATGCCCGTCTGGCGTGGACTGCAGTAAGCAGGCATCCGACGGCGCTAGCCGTCGTTTCTTGTGGCGTTTCGGCGATCGTTGTTTGCGCGTGTGCGCCTCTGTATCCGAGTGTGGAAGAGACTCCCGGTGCTCAGGGACGAAAGCAGCTGTCGGCACAACAGCAGGATCAATTTCCATACCTCCTACCGATCCTTTCCGCTCGGTGAAGGGCGTCTTCGGCGCCGGAGCGGCAGAAGTGTGTGCATCGTGTCGTCACTGGAGGCGGTCTCTCCTGCAGTCGGTTGCCGTAAACTGTCAGGATTCTGTAGCTGGACAGTCTTTGGGATATGATCTGTTCGAAACGCGTCCGCATACGTTAGTGTCAGCGGTGTCAACGTGGACGGAGGCACGGGTTCGCCGTTTGGAACTTGCACTATCCTCCGCTGCATACATTCGGAACGGACGTGGCCCTCTTTCCCACAGCCTGAGCATGTTTTGGGTTGTCCATCATAGATGACTATAGCTCTACATCCGCCGATGAACAAGTACGAGGGTACATGTTGTGTCAGTTCTATTCTGATTTGACGCACCCCATTGAGAACGGGGTAAGTCGTGAAGTTGGACCATTTTTCCTCAACGTGGCTGAGCACTCTTCCATATGGGCGTAGGGCGTCAATGACCAAGTCAGACGGAAATACGTATGTTTCGTATGCCCAGTCCTGCGTGATCAATAGTTACTTCTCCAACATGTCCATCTGAGTGTCGAAATTTGAGTCCATGTTTAGTATCTTGGATGATTCTGTCACATACTGCATCGTTAATCAATTTGACGTAAACGACACTGCTCACTATGGAGAGGTGTATCCCGATAAGATCGTTGTAGTCAAGCTTAACTTCGTCTCGCAGGAACCTTTCGATTTCGTAGGCTTTCGGTCTCGCATATTCATTCGAAAAACTAATCTTGAGAGTCTACTTTCGGTATGCATGTGCCATTCTATATCGAGTCTTCTAAACGCGCGAGTACGCCGATGAAGTAAACAACTGCGCGAGCGCGAACTTCCACGGCAGGGACGTAAACAGACGTCCGTGCCGCAGCACCGCCGAAGGCAGACTGAGCTACCCAAGCACGACTCACGCCCCGTCCTCATTCTAGAAACATCCCCCAGGCTGTGGCTAAGCCATGTCTCTGCAATATCCTTTCTTCCAGGAGTGCTAGTTCTGCAAGGTTCGCAGGAGAGCTTCTGTGAAGTTTGGAAGGTAGGGGACGAGGTACAGGCGGAAGTAAAGCTGTGAGGACGGGGCGTGAGTCGTGGTTGGGTGGCTCAGTTCAGTCCGGCTTTCGCCGCCGTGCAGTGCGGACGCGTTGTTATTTCCGCCTGCGGAGCGCGCGCGCTCGCTGTTGTTTACATTTCAGCCGGCGTCACTTACGTGTCGCTTACGTGCACTAGAATCATGGCCAACCGTTTTCGAAAATCAACTTTACGTTTCAACTTCTGCAACGACTACGCACGACCAAAGGCCTTGGAAGTGGAACGCTTCCTACGCGACGTTGCTAAGATCCCAGCTTCTGACATCTTGGGCATCCATTTGTCCATATTAAGCAGTACTGTGTACGTCAAAGTCGTCAATGACGCGGTATGTGAAAGAATACTTCGTGACACCAACCATGGATTACGCTTTTGCCACGCCGACGGCAATGTCGGAGCGGTCACTGTCGACCATGCCGGCTTAGGAATGCGCACCATACGAGTTTTCGAACTCCCGTTCGAGCTTCCAGCGGAAGACGTTATCGCGGCTTTCCGCCCCTATGGCACTGTACATGGCCACACTGCCGAACGCTGGGCGCAATTCCAAACGTACCCTGTTCTTAACGGTGTACGGCAGATCACCATCGACCTCCATCGCCACGTGCCATCTTACCTGCAAATTAGCGGGTGCCGCGCGGTTGTCATATACGACGGCCAACCCAAGACCTGTTCCGGGTGCGGCAAAGAAGGCCACCTCAGATCTGAGTGTCTTCAGCGACGGATCACCCAATTGCCAGCCGCTACCGTGACACCTCCGGCTCCGACTACGGCTTTACCGATCACCTGCGCATCGGCGCTCTGTTCTCCTCCCACCGGCCGCCGCCCATCGGACCATGCACCGGTGACCCTTCCAGCTGCTACGGATACCGCTGGGGCCGACGCGTCGCGCTCAAAGCCTGACGCTACTCCGGCGCCACTACCAACAGCGACGACTTCCGACACCCACTCGCCTGAACATATGGACGCCCCTTCATTTGACGTTCCCGCGACGGCCTTCCTCTCAGAGCGACGCGACTCCCTCCCGTCTTCCGACACGGAGGGACGAACCCGCAAACAACGTTCACCTAAGAGGCGCAAGAGGAGGCGCCGTACGGTCTCGGAACGAGACGGATCACCACCCCCCGATGCTCCAGAGGCCGTCCGACCCGACGAGGCCTCGGAGAACCTACACGACGATACGAATGACGACAACATGACGCCGACTGTGGATACGTCGATGCCTACTCTACTGGCTTGCTCAGTTGCTCCTGAACCAATGGACTCCACAGATGCGACTGCCGCCGAGACGTCCTCTGCCCCTACGACCGAAGTGGAACGTACGACCATCACAACGACAACGCCTTCAATGGTGTGGAGTGAGGACGTCGATGAGGAGCCGGACCACACGCTGGGGACAGAGTTACCCCAGACGGAAGCATCGTTACGCCGCTGATAATGCCGTCAGGTGGCGTTCGGCACGACTCACCGTTGCCTCGTCCCTCTTCATCCTCCGCCGGTGGAGTTCCCCTCCACGGCGGGTTACAGCTCCAAACCTACCGAATAGCGACGATCAACACTAACACCATTAGCTCACCCGTGAAACTTCAACTGCTGCGAGAGATGATATGGGCGTCGGACGTCGATATCGCACTACTACAGGAAGTACACCTGGCCACACTACCAGACGTCGCGGGATATAACACTTATCCTTCTCCTGGTGACCACCTGGGACGCGGCGTAGCCATCTACGCCAGAGAAGGCATTCCAGTGGCCGATATCACATACCTTCCATCTGCCAGAGGCATGGCCGTCACCGTCATGGGGACGCGTATCATCAACATTTACGCTCCGTCAGGCTCCACCCGCAGACGCGACAGGGCCCTCTTCTATTCAGAAGAAATCGCTCCTTTGTTTCTTGGACGCTGCGACCATTACTTGCTTGGGGGTGATTTTAATTGTGTCTTGCACCCTAAAGATCAAGTGCCCCACTACAACACCTGTCAAGAACTGCGTCTTGTCGTCCGAGATCTGTTGCTCCGCGACACTTGGGAAGTTCGGCACGGCGACGCGCCTGGACATACTTACCAGACGAGTCACTCCGCGAGCCGCCTTGATAGAATTTACGTCTTTCGGGAACTCACACCTGCAGTCCAAGGTGCAGAACTTTGGCCCCTGGCCTTTTCGGACCACTGTGCCTACATCTGCAACATTCTCTTCCCCAAGCAAGCGGTCTGGCGTAGTCGTGCACCGTGGAAGCTAAACACCTCCCATCTTCATGATCCCGAATGTCTTCAACGTGTTACCGAGACATGGGCCACCTGTGAACGTCGCTTACCTAAATACTGCACGACCTTGACCTGGTGGCTAGAATGTGCCAAACCTGCCATTCGACGTACTTTGATTCAGTATGGAAAGGAAGTTGCTATGTGGCGCCGGCACACTACCGACTATTTCTACGCCGTTCTCCGCGACCTGGACGCCCAACCGCCCACCCCCGACACCCAGAGGGAACGCAGCAGGATTAAGGCGCAAATTGTAACTTTGACACGCCGTAGACTGCAGGGGGCTATGGTGCGAACCCGACGTCAAGATTCGGCGGAACAAGAACATCCGACCATGCATCATATCGCCTCCGATAGGAAACATCGACGACGACAACTCATCACCGAGATCACCACCTGTCGCGGCCAGCACGTCACTTGCCAGGCCGAAATCGTCAGTGCCTTTGTCGACCACTACCGCACAATGTACCAGGAGGAGACTACCAACAACCACGCTGAGGAGTCTGTGTTACCACACGTAACTCGCACCCTCACCAGCGACGAAGCGGACGAGCTGATGGAGCCCATTGCGCGTGACGAAATCCACGATGCAATCAAAAAAGGTGCTCTGAATAAGTCACCTGGTGTCGACGGATTGCCGATAGAATTTTATCGCGCTTTCTTCACACTAATGGCATCACGGTGGACAACGATGTTTAATGAACTGCTGACGATAGGGAACGCCGTACCACCGTCCTTCGTCACGGGAATTATTATACCCATCCACAAACCGACACCAGGTGTGACGACAGCACATTACCGTCCCCTGACTCTGCTTAACGCAGACTGTAAAATTTTTACACGCCTACTGGCAACGCGATGCCGCAAGATCCTGCCTAGCATTCTATCCCCGGAACAGACAACTCCGGGCGGCTCAGTTAATATACAAACGGCCACAGGAGAATGTCGCGATTTAATTGCACTGGCAGCGGCGTGCAGACTCCGCGCCGCAGTGGTTGCCATTGATTTTGACAGCGCATTCGACAAATTGCGGCATCCTTTTCTGTTCTCAGTGATGAACCGCATGGGTTTTCCACCAGCCTTTATCGACGTGATCCGGCGCCTGTACGGCACCGCCGAATCTCTGATTCAGGTTAACGGCCGTGTGGCGGGACCAGTGGCGATCCGGCGTTCCGTACGGCAAGGCTGCCCACTTTCGACCCTACTGTATGCCATAAGCCTGGAGCCACTCATCGGGAGTCTGACGAGCCACCTTTCTGGTCTCACTTTGCGACAGCACAGTTTTCGGTGTCGTGCGTATGCGGACGACCTCCTCCTCTTGATCCGCTCACGGAGTGAAACACACACGGTACTTGATTTGATATCAACGTACGGCACTGCAGCGGGCAGTAACATGAATGTGGCTAAATCCGCGGCGATGCCCATTGGACGCGGCCTCTCGCACGAAGACTTAGCACCTCTCCCGTGTGTACAACAACTACGATATCTTGGTATCATTTTCACCTCCACCGTGCGCCGCTCCGCTGCCATCAATTTTCGGCGTGCACTCCAAACTATCCGCACGACGGTGCGACAAAATCTTCTCCGACGACTCGATTCTTTACAACGGGTCCAATACCTCAATCAACATGTGGCGGCCAGAATGGTCCACATCGCACAGGTCCTCCCGCTGCCATCAACTATTGGACGCAGCATCCAGGCTGCCCTCGGATACTTCCTTACAGCCGGTACGATCTTTAAGGTCCGCTGCGACACGCTCACCCTTCCCCCGCGAGCAGGAGGCCTCGGCCTTGTCAATGTGCGACTCCGAGCGGCGTCCTTGTACATGTCCACCATGCACAAGCAGTGGCACGGGGGCACCTCCCTTACGCGCAGCTTGCTGGAAATTCTTGTGCCCGCGACCATAACACCACCAGTACCAGTCGGACACATCAAGCACCATTTGACGCACATTTCTGATTTCATCGTCGACTTCAGTTATGCTCACACACACTTACCGACCACGCGTTCTCCTCGACCTAAAGATTTTTACACCCCTCTCCTTCGTTCCATATCCAACAACAATATCGAACTGAGACATCCGTCCACGCGGTGGCCAACGGTTTGGCGTCACATCCACCAGCCTTTTCTTCCCTCCAACGTCCGGGCAACATGGTACCAAGTCGCAAATGAAAAATTCGCCACAAACCATCGCCTTCACGCTATCGGACTACAGGACTCTCCACTTTGTTCCATTTGCCACCTCGTGGATGACGATGTCGATCAACTGACTTGTACTGCCATCAGTGACGTCTGGAAACTTGCCCGACAGTTCGTTGCCTGTTACCTCCGCGTTCCGCCGGACTCGATTGACCCATGGACTTTTATCCATCCTGAGAATACTTATTTCCCCGCCTCCAAAAATCATGCGATTCTCTGGGTCAAGGGATGGACGATCACCTACATGTATAATGGTGGCGACAAATCACGCCTTGATTTCTGGCAGTACTTACAAACCGCCCACAGTGAAGTCGAACAGCGACCGCGCTACCGCGCCTTCTTCGCCAATTACCTACATGCGATCTTTACTTCACCCCCGCTCAGTTGGATGGTGCCACACGCCGACAGCACTCCCGCCCCCCCTGCTGACATCTGAGACTCCCCGCGCTGCTTTCTACATTGTAACCCACAGTGGAGTAGGCGCATGGACACGCGCCTCCTTTCTTTAATGCACTACCCCAGACAACACTGGTCTTTCCCTCACTCCACTGTATATTGCTTCACACCTCTTAGATTACATCAGACCTATTATTCTTTTTTTCCCTACACCATGTTCATAAAAAAAAAAATTCCTCGCCTTGTACGAGTATATTGTCTTGTGTTATTTTCGCCGGAAGGATGGCATTTCTGTTGTATTTAAGTTTGTACCAATAAAGATCTTTTTTTTCCATTTACCCTTTTCCTGGTGAAAAAAAATATAAATAAAAAAAAATAATCAAAAAGCTACTTTGAGGGAGTGATTCAGGGACGGGAGGGGGGAGACATCGCGGCCAGGCCTCGGGTTTCGACCCCTGCCCGCCTTGTCTCCACCTACCCATATCTGAACACTCTTAAAAATAAAAAAAAAATAAAAAAAGTGGTAAGCGCGACAGGAAAAAAAAGAAAAAAAAAGTGGTTAGGATATTGCAAAAAAAAAAAAAAAAGTTGGTAGAGCGCGTGACTGGGAAAGGCAAAGGTCCCGAGTTCGAATCTCGGTCCGGCACACAATTTTAATCTGCCAGGAAGGTTCAACATATAATATAATATATTAATAATAATATAATATAATAAATAACATTTTTCTTTTACAAATTGTAATACGTTTCGTTTCATCAGACACATATACCGTGAGACTTAAGAACTCCAATGTTGGGCAGAAAGCTTTAGTAGCTCATACATCTGCAATGTTGAAGAGACTTTACAGTTCTGTTGTTGCTATATCAGAGAGGCTTTGCACATTTATAGCTTTCACAGTCATATATAGTTCAAATGACAAAACCCATAATATATTGAGGATAGCAGCCATTACAGATTCCTGAAGTTCAGTTTTAGCTGCATTCCTTGATGTAGTTAATATGATTATCATCTGACATATAGTACCAATGTAAAATCTTCCTCATGATATTTACTCTGTATATGACATCTATCGCTTTCATCCAATATAAGTGACAAAATTTTCGACATGTCTTCGATACGTCTATGGAAGCGACTGTGATCATAGGAGTATTGGGGCAAGGTGGTTTCTGGCACACTCTGCATTGTTGGCACATGTATCCAAGATGGAGCCAATGACGTCATCTAAGACGGCGTTGTGTAGACTTGGCAGCAGCGTATGACATTATCCAGTATGGCGACCATGATGTCAGCTGATAACACAAGTACCATTATCCAAGATGGCGCCTTTTGACGGGAAAGTGCCATGACCCATTCCCACAGAAAAATGGTGGGAAATTCATATTCCAACAGGATAATGCACCACACCCCAGTTTCCTATACTAAGCAAAGAAAATCGTGGGAAGATAGGCCACTTGGGCTACATCCGCTAACCTAAGCCACCCGACAGCCAATTCCTCCTATGAACTGCCACCAAGTTTGAATTTTGGCAGTAAACAAATGTCACTTGGGGTTTCAGTGCTAATCTAAGAAAATGGCGCCAAAGAAAGGACACTTGTACTAACCTCAGTCGCCTGACTGCCACCTCATCCTAAGGATTTGTGGGAAAAGGACTTGTACATAGTCTTTATTTAACCAATTTCAAGCATTACGGCCATCCAGTGGGTTCACCATGAGGTCCAAACTTCAATTGACTTAGTACACACTACCACAACCAGAGGGCGCTCTCATCTGTGACGTAATCCAAGATGGTGTCAAACAGTGTGTCCACCACAAGGTCTGGACCTAGTAAACAGTACCACAAGCAAAGAGCGCTGTCGTCTGTTTTGTTATGTAGTCTAAGATGGTGGGGGTAAATGGCGGGAAAACAACCCTGCCTGAGCTGGACATAAGTTTGTATTTTGCAGGCAGTGTCTCCACCGTGAGATCTAGACTCCAACAGGTGCAGTACACAATACTGTCACCAGACAGTGCTGTCGTCCATTTCATGACATAAACCAAGATGGTGGGGGAAATGGCGGGAAAACGACTCTGGACACATGTGTTTATTTTACAGGCAGTCTCTCCACCACGAGCTCTAGACTCCAAGTGACCTAGTACACAGTCCTGCCACCAGATGGTGCTGCCATCCCTCCTGTGATGCAATCCAAGATGGTGGTGTATAGGGGGTAAATGGCGCGAAAATGACTCAGCCTGTGCTGGACTGCTGTATAGAGTAAGGAGGGAGTGCACTCTATTTATTTTGGAACATTTTATTTAGGTATGGAATACATTTATCACACTGATACAAAACACTAGTCCTGATGTGCTTGGGGCCATGTCACAAAGCACATAGACCTGTAAACTACTTCTAAATAACGCTCTAAAGAAAAGCAAACAACTCCTAAACTAACGAAATAATTTCAATACACACTGGCAAAGTCATCCTAAATAATGCAGCTCAGTGATGTGTAGACACCCTCAGTACTCGTAAACTGTCCAAATAACACAGAACACTACCTACAAACCTGCTCCCAAAATAACGCAATCAATGCGTGTAAGCACCGTCTGCCACCCGCGGTCCTCATGCTGTCAAACTACACGCAGGTACCCTCAGGCACGAGGCAGTGACAGCCCTTTCGTACTTGACACCAGAGAAATTCCTATCAGAATACCTGTTCACCTAGACGCTGATGATGACGGGAGCAAAGAGTTATTTACAGAGTGCAGGCACTCCAAGCTGGGCCGCATGCCCGTGTGGTTGATGGGGCCAACGTGAACGGGCGGGAGCAGAGGCACTCCAGGGCAAAACCGCGAGCCGCTGCCAGACGCAGGGGAAAGTTAACTCTACTTATGAGTACACAGTCACGGTTGTACCGACGTCACAGAACTCCAAGGGGCGTTCACGTCTGTCTCATACACGAGACCCCTCAAGGCAGCACTTCTCTTTACCGCTGATTGCAGAATAGCACAGGCTGCATTATCCCTAGCGTTTGTAACAGACCATGCATGATGTGGTCAGACGTGCGTACCCGCCCAAGCATGGCTCATGATTCCCCTCGCCGCGAAACACCTACTTGGTGACTCACCATCTAAAATGTTCTCAACGTTATTCTTACATCACATGGCTTTCTAAAAAAAAATAACAGCCATGTCAACCTCTCGGGAATTGTATATTGTCCCAGAAATAGTTAACGCTTACTTTCTTGATGTCTCAGCTCGTATGCACGAAAATTCTTACCCTAACAAAACCTGTCTACGAAAATAATGCTGAATGCAGTCTTCCTCGCGGACCTAACGTGATAGCCTTCCTGTTCTCAACATACTCAGATGTTCTCATCGCTATGTGGAGGCTCCTTTATCCCAGCACAAAAGATGTAAATCAATCTAGCATTATGCTTGGCTCTTATCGAATTTACCCACCGAATTACTGATGCCGCCATTATCGAAGCACCAGCCACCTTTTCTTTCTGGGACTTTCAGAGGTAAAATTATTTTGCACAGATCGTTAAACTTCACGGACAGTTAAACCCACAAAGTGGTATATAGATCATCAAACACATACGAGACTCACAAGGATATTGGAAGCCAGGAAGATATTTACCAGTGTAACTACAATTAAATATTACGATTACTGCTACAGTCTGACACTGATCAGTGTATAGGTATTATCTCCTCTTTAAACTGCGCTTCTGGAATGAATCTCATTATCTATAGTGCATATAATTTTTCATGTAAAACATCCCTCTTATACCCCGTGGATATCAATGTGCTGAATCTACATGTCCCTTGATGTGTTGGCAGAAGAGCCAACACCGTGTTGCTAGAGGAGGCCGAAATGCACGCGTTTAAGCTCACGCAAACTGGCGTGAGGTCTGGAACAGGACAATGTAATTAATATAGCGAATAAGGTACGTTGCTGCTGGAATACTTAACTTTAATCCATAATTGGTGTACATCGCTCTTGACGGTACATGTTTTACAATCTCAATATTAACTGGTAATGGCGCCTTGTTAGGTCGTAGCAAAGGACTTAGCTGAAGGCTATGCTAACTATCGTCTCGGCAAATGAGAGCGTAGTTTGTCAGTATAGCATCGCTAGCAAAGTCGGCTGTACAACTGGGGCGAGTGTTAGGACGTCTCTCTAGACCTGCCGTGTGGCGGCGCTCGGTCTGCAATCACTGACAGTGGCGACACGCGGGTCCGGCTTATACTAATGGACCGCGGCCGACTTAAAGGCTACCACCTAGCAAGTGTGGTGTCTGGCGGTGACACCACATTCCTCTCCCGCAAATCGGCGAACGGTTGTGGGATAAGGCTTCCGCCCGCCGTGGGGAGGACCCCATGTTGACGTATGCGACGAGGTGGGGAGCCTAACAACAGGCGAGGCTGTGCCACCCGCACCCGGCCATTCGGTCCGAGGGGAGCTAGGAAACGCCTGAAAACCTAGTCCAGGGTGCACGCCAACATGCATTGTATGCGCCCGTAAAGAGACAGGAGTGGCCGTAGGGTCGACCTCCATCGCGTCGGGGCACCCGACGGGCGAAGACGACATGTGGTCCGGAGCGAGCAAGAGTTCCATGTCGGAGGACAGCTCGTCACGGGAAGCGATCGGCGGCGCGTGACCCAGGGAGGCGCTTGGCGGCTGGAGCGAAGCGTCCACTGCGGGCGGCGCCGGCGGGAGAACAGGCGGTGGCGGCGGCTGCGCGTCGCCATGGGGCAAAATGGAAGGCAGCGTCGGTAACACCTGGTGATGAGGCGAGCCAGTAGATGGGTCCCCAGGGCGCTGACCGGACGGCACCGTCGCTGAAAGCAGACGGGGAGCGGCAGAACCCGTGCGACGACAGAGGCGCAGCTGATTGAGATGCCGACGCACCTCACCAGAGGCCCCCAAAACCAGATACATAGCGCGGCCGAGGCAGCGAAGAATGCGCCCTGCGAGTCAACGCCGTGAACCTCGATAGTTACGATAGTATACAACGTCACCTGGAGCAAAAGCAGGCGTCTGCCGCTGCACAGGAAACTGCTGCGGCGGATGCAGCAAAGACAGCAAGGTTCTATGAGGACGACCGTGCAATAACTCAGCCGGCGAGCGACCATCTCGGGGCTGAGAGCGATACGAAGACAAAAAGAGCAATAACGCGTCCTCCCGAGAATGAGACTCTTTCAACTTCAACATCTGTGACTTGAAAGTCCGGACCAAACGTTCAGCGGCACCGTTTGACTGAGGCGAAAACGGCGCGGATGTCAAATGTTGAATACCATTTGCCTTGCAGAATGACTGAAATTCTGCGGACATGAATTGTGGGCCATTGTCGGAAACAATAGTCTGTGGAAAACCTTCAATGCAAAAGATAGCGGACAACGCTTGGATGGTGGCAGAAGACGTCGTGGAAGACATCCGAACAACAAAAGGAAAATTACTGAATGAATCGACCACAACCAACCATCGAGCATTCCAGAATGGACCAGCAAAATCGATGTGTAAGCGTTGCCAAGGGGAAGTGGCTTTCGGCCATGCAAAGAATTTCCGCGGTGGGGCGGATTGTTGTTCGGCACACGCCATACAAGAAGAGCACATATTCGTAATCGCGGCATCGATTCCGAACCAAGTACAGTGCTGACGAGCAAGTTGTTTCGTTCGCACTATACCCCAATGTCCTTGGTGGAGAAGCCGTAAGACAGAGGACTGTAACGAACGTGGGACCACGACCCGGGACTGATCATTATCAGAACGCAACAGCAAAACACCACGTCGAACAAAAAGTCTCTCCTTGTGAGCAAAAAATCAGCGAACCAACGGATCCTCGATCCGTGACTTTGACAAGGGCCATTGCGTAGCAACAAAACGCAAAACGGTAGCAAGGACAGGGTCAGCAGCTGTGGCCGTAGCTACACGACGAAAATCAATCGTAAACGATTCGACCACGTCATCGGTTTCCGCATCAATGAACATGCAAGCAAGTTCGGAAGAATCGAATGCTCTATCCTCAGCAACAGGCAAACGAGACAACGCATCGGCGTTTCCGTGTTTAGCAGTGGACCGATACAAGATATCGTAGCGGTACTGCGAGAGGAAAATAGACCAGCGAATGAATTTCTGCGCTGTACGTGGAGGTACAGGCTTGGTCGGATGAAAAGGCGACGTCAAGGGTTTATGGTCTGTGATGATGGTAAAGTGACGACCATACAAGAAATCATGAAACTTAGTAACACCAAATACGAGAGCCAAAGCTTCTTTCTCTATCTGTGAATAATTTCTTTGCGCAGACGAGAGCAATTTGGACGCAAAGGCAATAGGGCGATCATGCGATCCATCTTTGTACGCAAGCACAGCACCGATCCTGAAATCCGATGCATCTACCATCAACAAAAGGGGTTTCTGGGGATCGAATGGCGTAAGGCAAGTAGTGGAAAGCAACGCCGATTTCAACTGGCGAAAGGCGCGCTCGCATTCCGTAGTCCAGACGAATGGAACACCTTTACGGCGTAAGCGATGAAGCGGAGCTGAAATGGAAGAGGCGTGGCGCACATATTTGTTATAGTAATTGATTTTTCCCAGCACACTCTGTAGCTGCGTCAAATTCTGCAGCGAAGGCAAGTCTTGTATGGCACGGAGGTGCTCGGGACTGGGATGTATGCCTTGGGCATTGATTACATGTCCCAGATAGGGTAAGTCACGAGCAAAAAACACAAATTTGTCCTTCCGCAAGCGAAGACCATTTTGTCGCAAGACCGGAAATAATGTTCTGAGATTGGCTAAATGTTCTTCTTCCGTCGTTCCGGAGATCACAATATCGTCCAGATAGTTTGCTGCAGTAGGGACCGAGGCACAAACAGTTTGCAGATATTGCCGAAACAATGCAGGGGCGGATGCACACCCGAATGGCAGTCTTTTGAATCGATTCAAACCCAGACGCGTGTTAACCATCAAAACGCGCTGGGATTCTTCGTCGACCGGTATTTGCAAGTACGCATCTGCTAGGTCCAATTTCGAAAAATATTTACCCGGGCACAGTTTGTCAAAAAGATCTTCCGGGCGGGGTAAAGGAAAAGTTGCAATCACTAGTTGTGGATTCACTGTAGCTTTGAAGTCCACACAAAGTCTCAATTTTCCGGTTGTTTTGGCAAAATTACTAAGGGTGAGGCCCAGAGAGAAGCCTGCACACGTTCAATTACACCGTGTGATTCCAAATCGTGTAATGTTCTTGCGACCTCATCATGCAATGCGTGGGGAACATAGCGCGCTCTGAAAAATTTTGGTTGCGCGTTTACTTTCAGTTCCAAATGTGCTTTATAGTTCTGAGCGCAACCAATGCCAAGCGCAAAAATGTCTGCAAACTCTTCACATAGACGAGAAACACTGGCTGAAGCCACAGTCTGGTTCACTGATAGGACCTGATTTACTATAGAAAAGTTAAACAACTGAAACAAATCGAAACCAAACAAGTTCAGTGCAGAAGAAGAACGAAGGACGTAAAATGACACAAGTTTTGTTTGTCCCTTGTATGTTGCAAGAAGGCTGCACTGTCCTAACACAGGGATAGCTTGTCCTGAATAACTATTTAACGTAACATCTGTGGCACACAACGGAGGTGTGCCCAGTTGTTTGTACATGTCCTTATTGATCAATGAAACTGCAGCTCCTGTATCGAGCTGGAATGGTATCACGGTGCCATGAATGGCCAAATCTACAAAAAGTTTATTGTCCTGCTGACGACAAGAGTGACTGTCTCGTGCAACGTGAACTGACACTGGTACAGAATCACTTGCGACTTGACGGGATTTCCGTCGATGTCGACCCACACTATTTGCGGGACGAACACAGTCACTGTTAGAGAGAGTGGCACGGGGCGGAGTGGAATTAACTACATGAATTTCCATGGGCGAAGGTTCACGAGCTTGAGTATTCTTGGTTCGATTCCGATTCCGGCGCGAAGCAAAGGGCCTGGAATGGTTGTGAGTGTCTGATCTAAGCTTTTTCTGGCAAACACTCTGAACATGTCCTTTTTTATTACAGAAAAAGCAAATAGCTTGGCGTGACGGGCAATTCTCACGCGAATGTCTAGTTGCACACCGCGGACATGATTTTAGCACTGTATTTGCTTGCTTGCACGGCACACGTAGTGGAGAGCTTGGCGGCAGCTGCGTGGACGGGCGCGAGGGCTGTTTACTGTTCCGTGCAGCGCGCCCGGCGGGCCGATTAACGTGACACACGGCTGGCGAAGTTTCAAATGATTCCTGAGCAAAGTCAAGTGTGTCTTGCCTATCCAATATGTCCATCACTTGTTGAAGGGAGGGATTGACTAGTTTCAAAATCTGTTCCCGTATACGAACATCAGAAACGTTCTGTGCAATTGCATCACGTACCATAGTATCTGAATAAGGGAGCCACATTCACACTCAAAAGCACAATCCCTAGTATGGCCTTGCAAAGTTGCAACTCACTCCCTATTAGTCTGACCAGCCGTACGTTTGGTACGAAAGAATGTATACCTTTTTGCAACTACATTGACTGAGTCTGAAATATGCATCTAATGCAGACAAAATTTCGTCGTAGGACAGAGCTGCTACATCGCGTCGGGGAAATAATTTCACTATCACTCGGTACGTCTGTATGCCTACACATGATAATAAGAAAGACTGCTGCTCGTTACCTTGAATTCTGTAGGCGGCGAGATGGAATCCAAATTGACGTGACCACTCCGTCCAGCTTTCCAGTGCCACATCAAAAGGACGAAAAGGTGGTGCAACAGCGTGTTGTGGCTGCGGTAGCTGTGGAGCGGCGGCGGCCGCATCGTTTTGCATTGCATGTTGACCCTGGATGAGCTGTCCAAGGGCATCCAATAAGGCCTGCGTCTGCTGATTCTGCAAGCGATACAATTCGGACAGTACATCTGTAGATTGTGGCGAAGCCATGACACAAGTAAGTTAGTGCAATATAAAGAAGAAGACCGCTTTTACACTCATCGCCATGTGATGTGTTGGCTGAAGAGCCAACACCGTGTTGCTAGAGGAGGCCGAAATGCACGCGTTTAAGCTCACGCAAACTGGCGTGAGGTCTGGAACAGGACAATGTAATTAATATAGCCAATAAGGTACGTTGCTGCTGGAATACTTAACTTTAGTCCATAATTGGTGTACATCGCTCTTGACGGTACATGTTTTACAATCTCAGTATTAACTGGTAATGGCGTCTTGCTAGGTTGTAGCAAATGACGTAGCTGAAGGCTATGCTAACTATCGTCTCGGCAAATGAGAGCGTAGTTTGTCAGTATAGCATCGCTAGCAAAGTCGGCTGTACAACTGGGGCGAGTGCTAGGACGTCTTTCTAGACCTGCCGTGTGGCGGCGCTCGGTCTGCAATCACTGACAGTGGCGACAAGCGGGTCCGGCGTATACTAATGGACTGCGGCCGATTTAAAGGCTACCACCTAGCAAGTGCGGTGTCTGGCGGTGACACCACATCCCTCAAGATAGGACACACAGTCATCCTCTCTAGTCATGCGATAACATAAATCATAGTAACTTTACAATGCAATATATACACATTTTTCACCACGTAAGCCAGCGTAGCTTTACAATGCAATATATACTAATTTAATACAAACAGTGCAGTTATCTTTTATATCTGTACAGCATCTGACAACCTTATGGTATGCCTACACTCACACCAGCTATAGGTCACGATGCTCCCCAGTCCAAGGGATGCACCATCGGCCTTTTCTTTCTTTCTACAGGCAAGGCTTTCAGTAGCAGTAAACTATTTTACACTGATCACCATATTGCTCTGACAACTAAACCTCGCAAAGTGCCATCGCCAAATATGGGAAGACTCTTACTCATTTACGCTGGTCTCCCACCAAGGAGAGGAGCTTGAATATTAGTCTGTGAAACCAATCTCCAACCTGGCACTGTATCACCGCCTACCGTGTCGATGTAGTAAACATACAATTCATATCCTCCACCATACAAAATCATCCCTTTTACATCATTCATACATATACCGCAAAGATGGACAGTACTGTATATATACTCCTCTAAGCACTAGGGCATCTACGCCCGACTGGTGCCCACAGCACCTCAGAACCCTTAAGTCGGGATCATTGCCCCTCAGCACAAATGTGTTACTGTTTCTGCTTACTTGCTTTTCTACGCACATCTCCAGACTCTGGGATTACAAGAACACACGTATTTTCGCATGGTTCACCATAATATTATAACATTTTTGCGGTACTTCTCGATATCAAGGCTTGGGCATCATCCTACCGGTCGCTAGCGCAACATAATTCCCAAGATATAGACTGGAAATTATTAGAGAGGTGCAGCATGCTGCAAACCACTGTGTAACTAGAAACAAATAAAGGAAAATGTTATTTCCACTCTCGAATACCAATGTCGGTCATGTAACAGATTCCAAATCATCCCTATAATGTACAAGCCAACTAAGGTCTTTCCCATGCCTAGAGAACAAGCAAATGTGTCTTCCACATGCTAGATGCACACACCACAATGGATCTTCCCTCATCTAAATAAGAGCGCGAAATGTGCAGAAGCAGTCAACTGATCAATTTATGTGAGAGGGAATAACAGTCAAGCACAAATGCACCTGACCTAAAAACAATAGAAATGCGAAGAAATGACGTGGGAATGGATAAAAATTGATAGAATATACACCAAAATGCTGTGAAATTCAGGAAGTACTGCGTATTTTCTGGTTCGCGCCGAACAGTTTGTACATGGGAACAAGTATGTGGCAACAGGAGGAATCCGGGGAAACGTTGACATCCAAACGAAGGGAATCAGGGAGTATTCAATTTTTTTCCATCGAGGCAGTATTATACTGTATGTCTGTTGAGGTACCAGTGATACACGCGATACACGAGTTGACTACTCTGGATGACCTTGCCAGTGTGTATTGAAATTATTTGATAATTTAGGAGTTGTTTGCTTGTCTTTAGAGCATTATTTAGAAGTGGTTTACAGGTCTATGTGCTTTGTGACATGCCCCAAGCAAATCAGGGCTAGTGTTTTGTATCAGTGTGATAAATGTACTCCATTCCTAAATAAAATGTTCCAAAAGAAATAGAGTGCACTCCTTCCTTACTCTATAAAGCAGTCCAGCACAGGCTGAGTCATTTTCACGCCATTTTCCCCCTATACACCACCATCTGGGATTACATCACAGGAGGGATGACAGCACCATCTAGTAGCAGTACTGTGTACTAGGTCAGTTGGAGTCTAGATCTCATGGTGGAGACACTACCTGCAAAATAAATTTTCCACCCATTTACCCCCACCATCTTGGATTACTTCACAAAACGGACGACAGTGCCCTCTGCTGGTGGTACTATCTACTAGGTCAGACCTTGTGGTGAAGACACTGTTTGACGCCATCTTGGATAATGTTACTTGCATCATCACCTGACATCACGGTAGCGCCCTCTGGTGGTGGTGCCGTGTACTAAGTCAGTTGGCTGCGTGGGATTAGCCGAGCGGTCTAAGGCGCTGCAGTCATGGACTGTGCAGCTGGTCCCGGCGGAGGTTCGAGTCCTCCCTCGGACATGGGTGTGTGTTTGCCCTTAGGATAATTTAATTTATGTAGTGTGTAACCTTAGGGACTGATGAACTTACCAGTTAAGTCCCATCAGATTTCACACACACACTAGGTCAGTTGGAGTCGAGACCTCGTGGTGAACACACTGGATGGCCATACTGCTTGAAATTGGTTAAATAAAGACTTATGTACAAGTCCTTTTCCCTCGAATCCTTAAGATAAGGTGGCGGTCGAGTGACTGAGGTTAGTACAAGTGTCCTTTCTTTGGTGCCATTTTCTTAGATTAGCATATGGAATTTTTAAGCAAGAATTATGACTGTATTGGTGAGTGTCTATCAGATGTTATGTTATTCTTAAAGATAGTATAACGAATCGTCTACATCGATATCAAAAATTCTGTCACACCAGGGCATATCTACAACGCGAAACCCAAAGTGACATTTGCTTAATCCCAAAATACAAACTTGGCGCCAGTTCATAGGAGGAATTGGCGGTCGGGTGGCTTCAGCGAGTGTCTTTTATTGCTTGTTCGAGCATCAATCTATGCGGCTTCAAATGCAAACGGTTTCTTAACACACGCCGAACAGTCATATGTGGGAAATGAATTTCGCGAGATGCACTCTGGATCGATTTCGTAGGGCTGTTGTAAAACGTTGTCTCACTCGTTCAACGACGTGGTTCCGGTCTGAAGCGCCTACAACCGCTCGTCCACAGCGGCCGGCTGAGAGGGGGAGCTTACACTTCTGTAGGTGCAAATTTGTTTGGACTTCGGTACTATATTTGATGCTTTCAAAAATTGTTTCATTGGCTTCGTAACTGACGTAATGAGGTGCGCCTGTCGATACTACATTCGCTGCAGTAAGTATAAGTTCACACCTGGAGAATGGGTTTACACTTAATTAAGTGTTAACTCCAGATTTGAAACTCCCAGTTTATTATTTCCACCTTATTGCATCCTTCTGTCTAATCGCCCATCCTTTGTCACCATGAACAACAACGATCCCTGCACCTCCCCTCTCACTGCAAGTGTGCCACTAGGCTCCATCTTCTCTCATACCCTCTGTCTCCCCTTCAAGAACGATATGTCCAAAACACCTCCAACAGTCCACCTCCTTCAGTATGCTGATAAAACCACTTTACTCACTCCAGCCGTCGTACATAGGGAGAAACGATCACCACGATAAAATAAGGGAAATCAGAGCTCGTACAGAAAGATATAGGTGTTCATTCTTTCCAAGCGTTATACGAGATTGGAATAATAGTGAAGGTCGTTCTATGAAACCTATGCCAGGCACTTGAAAGTGATTTGCAGAGTGTCCATGTAGATGTAGATGTACCTCCTTGTACCGTGTCGGACCTTCTTTTGCCGAGCGTACTGCAGCAGCTCAACGTGGCATGAACTCAAAAAGTCGTTGCAGTGCGCTGCAGAAATATTGAGCAATCCTGCCTCCATAGCCGTCCATAATTACGAAAGTGTTTTGCCAGTGCAGGATTTTTCTGCGCGAACTGCCATCTCGATTATGTCCCATAAATGTTCGGAGGGAGTCGTGGCGGGCGGTCTGGATGCCAAACCATTCGCTCCAATTTTCCAGAACGTTCTTCAAACAAATAGTGAACAACTGTGGCCTGACGAAATGGCACAAGTCCACGAGCGGGTGCAGATAGTCTCCAGTAGCCAAACACAACCATTTGCAGTCAATGTGGTGTCACCGCCAGACACCACACTTGCTAGGTGGTAGCCTTTAAATCGGCCGCGGTCCGGTAGTATACGTCGGACCCGCGTGTCGCCACTGTCAGTGATTGCAGACCGAGCGCCGCCACACGGCAGGTCTAGAGAGACTTCCTAGCACTCGCCCCAGTTGTACAGCCGACTTTGCTAGCGATGGTTCACTGACAAATTACCCTCTCATTTGCCGAGACGATAGTTAGCATAGCCTTCACTACGTCGTTTGCTACGACCTAGCAAGGCGCCATTATCATTTGCTATTTATCTTTTTGATGCATGTACCGTCGTATACATTGAAGAGGCGCTGAAAAAAGTGAGGGAAAATTCACAGACAGGTGCAGTAATTGATGGCCAACAAATAGATAAGATAAGATATGCCGATGATATAGCTGTCCTGGCTGAAAGTGAAGAAGATCTTGTAGTCCTACTGAATAGAATGGATAAAGTTATGGGTGAAGAATAGAATATGAGAATTAATAAAGCAAAAATAAAAGTAATGGCATGCGACAAAAAAGATCAAGTGAAAGTCCAAGTTCATGAAGGCAATGGACTGCTTGAAGAAGTTGATAAATTTATTTATCTGGGCAGTAATATTACGAGGGATGGAAGGAGCAAGGCAGAAGTGAGAAGTAGAATTGCTCAAGCAAAGGCTGCTTTTAACAAGAAGAAAAACATCTTAACATCTAAGAGCATCAGCCTTGAAAGCAGGAAAAGATTTTTGAAATCATATGTGTGGAGTGATTCATGCTATGGGTGTGAAACATGGACTCTCGGGACAGAGGAACAGCAGAAGCTAAATTCTTTTGAAATGTGGTGCTATAGACGGATGCTCAAAATAAAATGGATCGACAAGGTCACAAACGAAGTGGTTCTGGAAAGAACAGGTGAGAAGAGAAGCTTCTGGAGTTTCATTGTTAAAAGAACAGTGTAATTTACAGGCCATTTATTAAGACATAAAGGACTCCTGAACACAATCATAGAGGGATATGTCGAGGGAAAAAGACCGAGAGGAAGAACATGACTGAGGTACATGGATCAAATCGTGAAAGATGTGGGATGTAACACCTATAAAGAAATGAAGAGAAAAGCTGAAAGACGCACAGAATGGAGACAAGCTGCCATTGTAGCTGTAGCAAACCAATCCTTGGATTGACCACTACAGAAGAAGCATGTACCGTCAGACCGATGTTCACCAATTATGGATTAAAGTTAAGTATTCCACAACTACGTCCTGTTTTTGCTAGTTCATTTCCGTGTCCTGTTCCAGACCTCACGCCAGCCTGCGTGAGCTTAAAGCGTGCCTTTCGGTTTCACCTCCTAGTGGCTTGGCTGTCTTGCCAAGTCACAACAGTCAATGTTCGGTTCAGTTGGACAAGAAGACCAAGTCCATTTCATTAAACACAGCCTGCATCATTATGGAATGACGAGCAGCTTTCACAGTGCCTTGTTGGCAATCTGAGTCCATGGCTTCGAGGCGCCTGCGCCACACTCGAATTCTGCCATTATGTCATACGAATGAAATGGGGATTCATTTGAACAGGCCACGGTTCTTCAGTCGCCTATGGTCGAGGCGACTTGTTCATGTGCCCAGGAAGGGCGCTGCAGATGTGCTGTTAGCAAAGGCACTCGCGTCGGTCGTCTGCTGCCATGGCCCCGTTAACGTCACATTTCGATACACTCTCCTCTCCTACCGGATAGGTCCGTCGTGCGTCCCACATTGCTTTCTGCGGTTATTCCACGCAGTGTTTCTTGTTTGTTAGCACTGACAATATACCCAAACGCCACTGCTGTCGGTCGTTAAGGAAAGGCCGTCGGCCACTGCATTGTCCTCATGGTGAGAGATAATGCCTGAAATTTGATATTCTCGGCACACTCTTGAGACTGTGCATCTCGGAACAATGAATTCCGAAATCGAATGTGTTGTGGCCTGGCAAGACAGCCAAGCCACTATGAGATAGCCGAAAGGCACGCGTTTAAGCTCACGCAGGCTGGCGTGAGCTCTGGAACAGTTAAAGGAGTTGAGTCTAGTAAAAAAAGTACGTAGCTTCTGGAATACTTAACTTTAATCCATGATTGGTAAACATCGGTCTGACGGTACATGCATCACAAGATAAATAGCAAATGATAATGGCGCCTTGCTAGGTCGTAGCAAATGACGTAGCTGAAGGCTATGCTAACTATCGTCTCGGCAAATGAGAGCGTAATTTGTCAGTGAACCATCGCTAGCAAAGTCGGCTGTACAACTGGGGCGAGTGCTAGGAAGTCTCTCTAGACCTGCCGTGTGGCGGCGCACGGTCTGCAATCACTGACAATGGCGACACGCGGGTGCGACGTATACTACCAGACCGCGGCCGATTTAAAGGCTACCACCTAGCAAGTGTGGTGTCTGGCGGTGACACCACAGAATGTACCATGCATTCAGAGTCTGTTAACTCCCGTTGTGCCGGCCGGTGTGGCCGTGCGGTTCAGTCTGGAACCGCGTGGCCGCTCGGGTCGCAGGTTCGAATCCTGCCTCGGGCATGGATGTGTGTGATGTCCTTAGGTTAGTTAGGTTTAAGTAGATCTAAGTTCTAGGGGACTGATGACCACAGATGTTAAGTCCCATAGCCATTTGGACTCCCGTTGTGCTCCCAGAACCACGTCGGAACACAAGAGTTTGCAGAGTACAAACGACAGCTGCCCTTTTATGTCTCGTGCACGCGATGATACCACAAGCTGTATGTGCGCGCGTGCATATCGCTATTCGCTGACTTTTGTCACCTCTGCGCATCTGCGACTTTCTAGATGAATTTTTGAGCAATTTAAAGGCAGTACCTTATCCTGGATGGCCAGTGATCGTCGGAGACAAAGGTATAGTTAGGAGTGCCCCAGGGAAGTGAGTGTGGACCGCTCTTGTTTCCTGCAAAGGCTGATTCAGCTGCCCGTGCCTACGAGCTGTATGCAACCAGTGTCTTCAAAAACCACGTGTGAGATTTTCATATTCTCTCGCTTGCTACGCACAAACTACTAGTCGCTCAGAAAGAAATGAACGGGACCTTTCTGTAGGAAATTTAATGTACTTACACTACTGACTATTAAAATTGCTGGCCGGCCGCTGTGGCCGAGCGGCTATAGGCGCTTCAGTCTGTAACCGCGCGACCGCTACGGTCGCAGGTTCGAATCCTGCCTCGGGCATCGATGTGTGTGATGTCCTTAGGTTAGTTAGGTTTAAGTAGTTCTATGTTCTAGGGGACTGATGACCTGAGATGTTAAGTCCTATAGTGCTCAGAGCCATTAAAATTGCTACACCAAGAAGAAATGCAGACGATAAGCGGGTATTCATTGGACAAATATATTATACTAGAACTGACACGTGATTACATTTTCACACAATTTGGGTTGTTCTGCGCCCAGCTCTAAGCTCGCATCAGGGGCCCTCTGGAATTAGGGAGTAGTACATGAGCCTGGGACCATTAGTTGAGCACTCCAAGTTTCTTCGGGAGAGCGAGAAATGGTTGTCTAGGAAAGCTTTCTTCAAAACATAGCGAAGCGGTACTCTCCCTCTGTGTGTGCGGCGACTCGGCCGCAGTTCTGCCGTCAGGCATCCCAGGCTGTAAGTAACACAACAGCCGCTGGATAGCGGGCTGCGCCCTCGTGACCATACTTCTACAAACACACAGACACCTGAAGCTGCAGTCTCCGCTCACGGCAAAGACTGGCTCTTGTTTCGTAGCGGTCTCTCTGTCCTGTCCCAAATCTGAGGCACTGCGCCTTTCCACACACACACACACAAACGTAATCCACAATAACAGGCGTTTCTAGCACCAGTTAAAATGGAAATCAGGCTAGAAAGAGCACAACACGTCTAGTCCCTGGGATTTAATGTATTTCAGTAAACATTCCCCATATAATACGCACCGTTCTCTTTCTCCCCTCTCTTAATGGATTTCATACAGGGTGTTTCAAAAATGACCGGTATATTTGAAACGGCAATAAAAACTAAACGAGCAGCGATAGAAATACACCGTTTGTTGCAATATGCTTGGGACAACAGTACATTTTCAGGCAGACAAACTTTCGAAATTACAGTAGTTACAATTTTCAACAACAGGTGGCGCTGCGGTCTGGGAAACTCTATAGTACGATATTTTCCACATATCCACCATGCGTAGCAATAATATGGCGTAGTCTCTGAATGAAATTACCCGAAACCTTTGACAACGTGTCTGGCGGAATGGCTTCACATGCAGATGAGATGTACTGCTTCAGCTGTTCAATTGTTTCTGGATTCTGGCGGTACACCTGGTCTTTCAAGTGTCCCCACAGAAAGAAGTCACAGGGGTTCATGTCTGGCGAATAGGGAGACCAATCCACGCCGCCTCCTGTATGTTTCGGATAGCCCAAAGCAATCACACGATCATCGAAATATTCATTCAGGAAATTAAAGACGTCGGCCGTGCGATGTGGCCGGGCACCATCTTGCATAAACCACGAGGTGTTCGCAGTGTCGTCTAAGGCAGTTTGTATCGCCACAAATTCACGAAGAATGTCCAGATAGCGTGATGCAGTAATCGTTTCGGATCTGAAAAATGGGCCAATGATTCCTTTGGAAGAAATAGCGGCCCAGACCAGTACTTTTTGAGGATGCAGGGACGATGGGACTGCAACATGGGGCTTTTCGGTTCCCCATATGCGCCAGTTCTGTTTATTGACGAAGCCGCCCAGGTAAAAATAAGCTTCGTCAGTAAACCAAATGCTGCCCACGTGCATATCGCCGTCATCAATCCTGTGCACTATATCGTTAGCGAATGTCTCTCGTGCAGCAATGGTAGCGGCGCTGAGGGGTTGCCGCGTTTGAATTTTGTATGGATAGAGGTGTAAACTCTGGCGCATGAGACGATACGTGGACGTTGGTGTCATTTGGACCGCAGCTGCAACACGGCGAATGGAAACCCGAGGCCCCTGTTGGATCAGCTGCTGCACTAGCTGCGCGTTGCCCTCTGTGGTTGCCGTACGCGGTCGCCCTACCTTTCCAGCACGTTCATCCGTCATGTTCCCAGTCCGTTGAAATTTTTCAAACAGATCCTTTATTGTATCGCTTTTCGGTCCTTTGGTTACATTAAACCTCCATTGAAAACTTCGTCTTGTTGCAACAACACTGTGTTCTAGGCGGTGGAATCCCAACACCAGAAAAATCCTCTGTTCTAAGGAATAAACCATGTTGTCTACAGCACACTTGCACGTTGTGAACAGCACACGCTTACAGCAGAAAGACGACGTACAGAATGGCGCACCCACAGACTGCGTTGTCTTCTATATCTTTCACATCACTTGCAGCGCCATCTGTTGTTGAAAATTGTAACTACTGTAATTTCGAAAGTTTGTCCGCCTGAAAATGTACTGTTGTCCCAAGCATATTGCAACAAACGGTGTATTTCTATCGCTGCTCGTTTAGTTTTTATTGCCGTTTCAAATATACCGGTCATTTTTGAAACACCCTGTATAAAGCGATAAAGGCATGCGTTTCATGTGCATTTTCACAACATGTGGTTAGTAACTCCTCTAAAAGTGGGTTTGACAGATGTAGGGATTCTACTTCATACTCCTTAGGTGACTCAGGAACATTTAACAAGATACTGTGGGAACTGCGTAGCCGTTCAAAATATACGACCGTGGTCAGTGTGTGAATAAACACTGTATGTAGAGCCGTTGACGACAACAATGAGGATTGACGGACAGGCAATATCGAGCACCGTTGTGTACTGTACTCATTACAAAAATGAAATTTTCAGAACAGACTTCACTCATGTAGGAGTATTAAACATTTTTGTATTTCTGTGTAGTCAATTGTTGGAGCGCGATATTTATTATTCATTTTCAAGACTACTGTTTCTTCAATATGGAGTGTTATGTGTGAATGAAATCCGATTCTGGAACATTGCATTACTCTAGGATAGCTTGTAAGTGGGCTGTTTAGGCTTTTATGTTCGTAACGCCACGTAGCGCTCTGTATGAAAATTACTGACTGTGCTGTGTGCAGTCTGTGGCTGGTTTGCATTGTTGGAATATTTACCATTGTAGTGTTGGGCAGTTGGATGTGAACAGCGCGTAGCGTTGTGCAGTTGGAGGTGAGCTGCCAGCAGTGGTGGATGTGAGGAGAGAGATTCCAGACGTGTGTCCATCAGGAAACGGAAATTTGTTTAATTGGTTCAAAATGGTTCAAATGGCTCTGAGCACTATCGGACTCAGCTTCTGAGGTCATCAGTTCCCTAGATCTTAGAACTCCTTAAACCTAACTAACCTAAGGACATCACACACATCCATGCCCGAGGCAGGATTCGAACCTGCGACCGTAGCGTTCGCGCGGTACCAGACTGCAGCGCCTAGAACCGCTCGGCCACCCCGGCCGGCTTTGTTTAATTGGATGTCACAAAATTATATATATATATATATATATATATATATATATATATATATATGATGACTTTTGAACATTATTAAGGTAAATACATTGTTTGTTCTGTATCAAAATCTTTCTATTTATGCCTTTCAGTAGTTAGTGCCTTCAGTAGTCAGAATCTTTTATTTAGAGGGCAGTATTGGCTCTCGCTGTATTGCAGTAGTTCGAGTAACGAAGATTTTTGTGTGTTAAGTGATTCATGAAAGGTATAGGTTATTGTTAGTCAGGGACATTCTTTTGTAGGGATAGTTGAAAGTCAGATTTCATTGCGCTAAAAATATTATGTGTCTGTTCAGTGATGATCAGAATAAGTGAAGAGAGAAATGTTTGAGTACGTTCAGTTTTGCTCAGGTGTTTGAAAATCAAATAACGCAAGAGGTTTTCCAGAACAGTCATTCATAATTTTTCTAAGGGGACGTTTCTAGCATAATGAACTGACTCGTCATTGAGCACTAGGGGTTCGTTTGGGCTCTTGAGCAGGACGTTGGTGCAGCAGCTGGTGATCAGGAAGTTCACACAACTCGTTTACTGCTTTTTAAGAACTGGCCCGCTTCTGTACAAAAGCCACTTACCATCTTTCCCCTACTTTCAGTCAGAACTGGCGAGAAATTAAGTACACAGGACGAAGCGAACGAGCCTGTTGCCTTCTTGGAAGAAGCATACTCATTATAAACGTAGAAAAAAGGGCAACACTTGATCACCGAGAAATCTGAAACAAACATCCCCGGTTGCTTTCGTGAGTAACTGAACTCCACCCTCCAAACACTGCCGGTTAAACGCCCAATCGGACCATAGACTCACACGATGCCTTGCATCATCTGAACAGCGGCAGAAGCAGGAGTCGTCGGTGCGCGCTACACGCCCCTCCATCAGCTACTGTCCAGCGTGTGTTGTTTGACCCGTATAACATGGGCAACTGTGTGTGCCGCTGTGAGAAACGGCGTTCTGCGAGGTACCCGCTTCCAGACGTCCAGTTCCATTCGCAATAATCGCTCGAAAACTGGTTAAGATGACCGAGCATTCACTGACAGCACTAATTCCTATCACCTTGGAAACCGACTGTCACGGACAAAGCATGACGTCTTCGGTTTTTGTCGATTAGGATCTTTTACGACCACTGTCCTTACAGGATGCGAGTGGTACAATATTCCTCGTAAAATGGTTTAAGTGGCTGTAAGCACTATAGGACTTAACATCTGAGGTCATCAGTCCCCTCGACGAAGAACTACTTAAACCCAATTAACCTCACACACATCCATGCCCGAGGCAGGATTCGAACCTGCGACTGTAGCAGCAGCTCGGTTCCAGACTGAAGCGCGTAGAACCGCTCGGCCACAGCGGCCGGCACTTCAGTTTTGATGTGGTCATGCGACAGATGCGAATACAACAGCTACTTCCTGCCATTTAGTCACATCTCCAGATCGATACAGCTTACTGCAACTGGCACAGATACGTTATCCACAGCCATGATTTACGACTACAGTGCAGAGTCACATGAGATGAGTACTACTTTACCTGTACCGCTCCAAAGCGATCACTATGCTTTTCAAAGGGGGTGGCTGATATTTTGTCCATAGAGCTTATATTGTGCTGGTAAGCTGTCGCCAGCACACTGGTCGGAAAAGATGAATCGAAGATCGCTAGGCGTTGGACCAAGTACGCCTATCATGGAAGGGGCTAGAGACCATGCACAAGCAACACGCCGCCAACGCCCTCTCGACAGCATGTATTCAGGCCGCCGCCGCTCACCAGAGGGCCTGAATGACTCACTCTCCCAGTTGTCGTCTGTCAGTATACTCGCAGAGCAGGTCACAGGCTACCACAATTCATAGCGACCAGATTAGCGACTATAGCGAGACTATGTGATAGCAAGATTACTGATATTGTCTGCAAGAGAACTATTACTGATGAGCTTGTATCACAACACATGGAGTCCATCCAAGTTAAGTAAACGTTCATGTAAATAAATACCCTATTAATCCATGTGTGCATTTGTGTTGTAGAAATATGATATTAGCCACCCATAACGATATCCTCTCCATTGCTTCCTTCTGGTACAACACTCTACCATCATCATTAGGGTTCGAATCAGCTCATTTAGTGAAGAGGGTCAAATCTGTGGCACCGCTTTTAGATCAAAAAGAACAGCAAACTGTCATTCGTCTCCTCCCTCCCCCTCCTTTCCCCCTTAGCACTTCCCAGCAACTTCTTTCTGTCGCTGGACGCTCTTTATAAGACCTGAATGCAAGTCCTGTGTCTCAAAGTCGAGGGACAACTCATTGCCACTAGCAAGCTCACTTGAGGGATGCGTTTCACAATCCGTTCTCATCCACCGTTAGAGGCTAGCGATTGTTGACTATTATTGTTAGGGATTTTCTGTTGATCTGTGTGTGACATCTAATCACTCTTACTGCAATTATCCTTTACATTTACGTGTGGATGTATCTACACACATACTCCAAAAGTTACACTGATCGAGGCAGCGCAGTGAATAGCTCACTAGACTCACATTCGGAGGAAATCAGTTCAAATTCATGTCCAGCCTTCCTGATTTAGGTCTTCCATGTTTTCCTTAAATCGTTCCAGGTAAATGGTTCATTTGAAAAGGCACTGCTGATTTTCTCATTTTCGAAACATTCAGAGCGTGAGCACCGTCTCCAATGACCTTGATGTCGATGGGAATCTTCCTTCCTTCTGCAAACCACCATATGGTGCACGGCTAAAGGTACCTAGACATCCCCTTTTTCTGCTCCACTCACAAATGGATCTAGGCTGTCTTCGTATCTCCGTACGAGCCTTGATTTCCCTCAATCTTGTCTTCACAGTCCTAAGCCGATATGTCTGTTGGTGGTGGTAGGATCGTTCTGCAGTCTGTTGCAAATGCCGGTTCTATTAACTTTCTCAGCAGTGTTTCTCGAAAATGACGTTTTCTTCCCTTCAGGGATTCCTATTTGAGTTCCCAGAGCATCTACATAATACTTACGTGTTCATCGAACCTACCAGTAACAAATCTAGCAACACATCTTTCATTTGCTACGATGTCTTCCTTTAATCCGACCAGGTGAGGACGTCAAACACCCGACCAGTATTCACGAATGGATCGCACAGGTCTTCTGTATGCTGTCTCCTTTATAACTGAGCTACACTTTCCTACTATTCTCCCAATAAACTGTAGCGGCATAGGAAAAGTTAGTTTTGTGCGATATTCTGAGCGCAAATTACAGCCATGTGCGGGCCGGATTGCAGTAAGTTACACTGACCAGCCGTTGCGAAGTGGAAAGGAGGCCACAGGGGCCATCGAACCGCTGAAAAGCAGCCGTTTGCATGTCGTAAGCTATAGCCAGAAGGGGCCCACTGGCGCAACCGGGGTGTGGGGCATACGTGACACAGAGTGATGCGTTAGCAAAACACAGGCACGCAGCCGAGAATAAAAAGGTGTTGTTTTCTAACGAGATTCATTCAAGTGTGGCAGCTCTCCTGGATGGCGGGGCGTGTCACTCCACCAGGCTACATGCAGCAACAGATGGGGCGACAGCATCCCAGGCCACGGCGGGTCTTTGGTTCGACCCTCTGAGGCCGACGCGGCGTCCGCAGCCAGCCAGGGCGGGCCATTCGTCAGCTTGCTACTGCGGACTGTCGTCTCTGCTCCCAACACACGCTGGAGACTTTCGCGGCGAATGGCCGCTGATTCTAACACAGGATTGCGGGCGGTCGTTGCCACCGCGTTCCCAGCTACACCAGCCGAGGAAGAAACAGCAGTGGCGACGGTCCACAGCTCCCAGTGGAGCAGTGCAGACTCAACGGGGATGGTGGTCGCTGAGTTGGCTGCTGGCGCAGCCATCATGACGTTATCGGAACTCTACAGCTGGCGAACAAGGCCGGCACGACACAGGTCGTTGCGTTGCACGGGTCGCTGGGGCAGTGGCCTCAGCATTGCGGGGCCTGTGATGCGGACCGAGGTCAAGGAAGCTCTGTAGTGGAAACGAATAAATCGTTTCAAAAGCTCGACCGAGTTTTAATATGACACCTCCTGGCACTCATCCACTGCATTTGGTGCCAATGCGCCACATTTGGTGTCAGATGCCACAACAAAACTGAAGTCTTCTCTACAATCAACATTATGTGCATGTTCCATTTCATGCCTCGTTGCAACGTTATGCATAGATGTTTAAATGGTGTGACTGTGCCATGCACCAAACTACTAATACTGTATTCGGAGATTACAGGATTGTTTTTCCTGCTCATCTGTGTTAAATTACAGTTTTCTACATTAGAGAAAGGTGCTATACATCACATAAAATAGGATTCTAACTGAGCCATCCTCTGTCTCCCTATAATCTCTCAACAACACTTTCCCATGTAGTACAGCGCCATCAGCAAATGGCTGCGGATTGCGGCGCCTTCTACCTGTCAGATCCTTTATGTATACACAGCGGTTCAGGTGCCCCTACGTATGGGCTTTAGGCAACTCACAGTCCCTACAAATACCCCGCATAAAATTTTCATATTCTCTCACTCGTTACATGCAAACTATTAGTCTACAGCAAAAGCGATGAAGACTTATTTGTAGGAAACTTAAAGTAGCTAAATTTTGTAGTGGGAAGGGTTTTCACTAGAGGCAGTAATTTTCGAATTATTCACGAAAGACGTACAATAGTGGCCCTCAACAGTTTTTCTTGAATATCTCGAAAATTATGGCCTGCAGCGAAAACATATCCCCAGCCAAAATTTACACTACACCAATTAAAATTGCTACGCCACGAAGATGACGCGAAACTTAACCGACAGGAAAAAGATGCCGTGATATGCAATGCAAATGATTAGCTTTTCAGAGCATTCATACAAGGTTGGCGCCGGTGGCGACACCTACAACGTGCTGACATGAGGAAAGTTTCCAACCGATTTCTCATACGCAAACAGCAGTTGACCGGCTTTGCCTGGTGAAACGTGATGCCTCGTGGAAGGAGGAGAAATGCGTACCATCACGTTTCCGACTTTGATAAAGGTCGGATTGTAGCCTATCGCGATTGCGGTTTATCGTATCGCGACATTGCTGTTCGCGTTGGGCGAGATCCAATGACTATTAGCAGAATATGGAATCGGTGGGTTCAGTTTGGTAATACGGAACGCTGTGCTGGATCCCAACGGCCTCGAATCACTAGCAATCGAGATGACAGGTATCTTATCCTTATGGTTGTAACGGATGATGCAGCCACGTCTGTATCCCTGAGTGAACAGATGGGGACGTTTGCAAGACAACAACCATCTGCACGAACAGTTCGACGACGTTTGCAGCAGCATGGACTATCAACTCGGAGACCATGGCTGTGGTTACCCTTGACGCTCCGTCACAGACAAGAGCGTCTGGATAGTGTATTCAACGACGAACCTGACTGCACGACTGGAAAAACGTCATTTTGTCGGATTAATCCAGGTTGTGTTTACAGCACATGTTGGTCGCATCCGTGTTTGGCGACATCGCGGTAATCACACGTTGGAAGCTTGTATTCGTCATCGCTTTAATGGCGTATCACCCGGTGTTATGGTATGGGGTGCCATTGGTTACACGTCTCAGTCACTTCTTGTTCGCATTGACGGCACTTTGAACAGTGGACGTTACATTTCAGATGTGTTACGACCCGTGGCTCTACTCTTCATTCGATCCCTGCGAAACCCTACATTTCAGCAGGTCCTCTACGGGCCTTTCTGGATACAGAAAATGTTCGACTGCTGCCCTGGCCACCACATTCTCGAGATCTCTCACCAATTGAAGACATCTGGTCAATGGTGGCCGAGCAACTGGCTCGTCACAATACGCCAGTCACTACTCTCGATGAACTGTGGTATCGTGTTGAAGCTGCATGGGCAGCTGTAGCTGTACACGCCATCCAAGCTCTGTTTGACTCAATGCCCAGGCGTATCAAGGCCGTTATTACGGCCAGAGGTGGTTGTTCTGGGTACTGATTTCTCAGGATCTATGCACCCAAATTGTGTGAAAATGTAATCTCATGTCAGTTCTAGTATAATATATTTGTCCAATGAATACCCGTTTATCATCTGCATTTCTTCTTGGTGCAGCAATTTTAATGGCCAGTACTGTATTAAGTAGTCAATGACGTCACACAGACAGGACTGGAGTGACCATTTTTTAGAAATGGGAAAGTCATTGTGCAATATGATTTGATTGGTATCGTGGGACGTTGTCTTGGCGGGATGCTGTGTGCTGGAGCGAATCCAAACTACTGGGCTACCATGCACGCCCATTACGCTATTGGCGGCAAAATACTGCTGGGCGTAGGAAGATGCGAGTAAATAAGGACGCGGCGGTGAGAGTAGCAGGGTACAGGGTTGGGAGCGCGATGTCGGACGGGAAGCCGCGGTCTGGAGCGCGCCTCTTAGCCAGCGACCGGACTTCGGAGTTGCAGCTGCAGCAACGCGCCCACGTCCTCTAGAGAAGAGACACCCGTACGTCAGCGGCGTCGAGCATAGCTGTCCGAGAATAGCTGCGGTGAGCGGAAGTTGCAGTACTGGCGTCACATGGCGCTTTTGGTCCACACTTCCTGATTCCAGTACGATTACCTGTCTCAGATTCACAGCTGCTGTATTGAGTGCATGAGCCTCTTATATAATCAGCAGGTGTCCATCAGGGTGTTCGTTTCCAGTTAACGAAATTTTCAGACAAAATTACTGTTTTATATTTGCACTGGAAGAGCTTAGATACCTGTTTGGGGAAAGTAACTCTGCAAACCTTCTAAAAATGCAGTCGTTACAGTTATAAACATTGAGTTTGTAAATCATTCAGCAATCTTGAATAATGTGTTAAAATTTTTGCTATGTTTCATTGAGTAAATAATTGGTTTACCGAAACATTGTTTTTGTTCGCTGTAAAATCAAGTTCTGTGTAAATTTCCACTATAAGATCTATAGTGAGGACCTTAGAAATGATATTAGCCATTGATACAGCGCACATTAAGATTGTTAACTTAGATTTTTTAGTCGTTTCCTTTACACAATCAGTTTTTTAGGACCAGATAGCTTTTCGCATTCAAGGAGTTTTGCACACTGCCTCGCACGGAAGCGAAGCACCGTGGAGGGGAATAGGAAACAAAACGAAACTTCGCGGGTTGAGAGGGTATGTGATATTATCTCAGTGATCGCACAATCCTATCACATTTACAAAGAACTTGGCAGTATGAGTCAATGTATATGTTGCACCTTCACTGGCCTGAATGCTTGTGCTGATTCGATTGGGAAGGGTGACGTAAAGACGTTGTATCTTCTCCCAAGGCAAACTGGATCATTGTGTTGAAATTTGTTGGAGGGAAAGCAAAGCCCTAACATTGTCCTGCCGTCATCTCAGTAGCGCAGAACTATAATTCATCGCTCAACACAACGAGTCTGCCATCCTCCAGCTCACAGCAGAGCTGGAGGCACAGCCGTCTGTGTTGTGGTGGGAATGGCATGGGAATTCCCTACTCCGGCTACTGGTGAAGGACGACACATCATGTTGCTTGTTCTCGGATAGTAGGGTCAGACGTAGAGGGAATACGGTGTACTTGGAACGCAATACGGCAATTCTTCCCAGTGCTGGTCAAGCTTCGTCGACCAGACCGTCAGGTGTTGATAACTCTGTCCCACACAAGTGTGAATCCTCTCCGTGTCCTAAATGCTCAGCATCTAACGCTGCTGACCACCCTTATATACCATACCAGGCATGGTAACTACACTAAGCACTGAAAGCCGTTCATGTGACTTCTTAAGTAATAGAACCCAATACGTTGTCCTCGATGGTGAGTGTTCATCGGAGGTGAGGGTATCATCTGGAGTGCCCCAGGGAAGTGTGGTAGGTCCGCTGTTGTTCTCTATCTGCATAAATGATCTTTTGGATAGGGTGGATAGCAATGTGCGGCCGTCTGCTGATGATGCTGTGGTGTAAGGGAAGGCGTCGTCGTCGAGTGACTGTAGGAGGATACAAGATGACTTGGACAGGACTTGTGATTGCTGTAAGGAATGGCAGCTAACTCTAAATATAGATAAATTTAAATTAATGCCAATGAATAGGAAAAAGAATCCCGTAATGTTTGAATACTCCATTAATAGTGTAGCGCTTGACACAGTCACGTCGATTAAATATTTGGGCGTAACATTGCACAGCGATATGAAGTGGGACAAGCATGTAATGGCAGTTGTGCGGAAGGCTGATAGTCGTCTTCGGTTCATTGGTAGAATTTTGGGAAGATGTGGTTCATCTGTGAAGGAGACCGCTTATAAAACACCAATACGAGCTATTCTTGAGTACTGCTCGAGCGTTTGGGATCCATATCAGGTCGGATTGAGGAAGAACATAGAAGCAATTTAGAGGCGGGCTGCTAGATTTGTTACTGGTAGGTCTGATCATCACGCGAGTGTTACGGAAACGCTTCAGGAACTCGGGTTGGGAGTCTCTAGAAGAAAGGAGGCGTTCTTTTCGTGAATCGCTACTGAGGAAATTTAGAGAACCAGCATTTGAGGCTGACTGCAGTACAATTTTACTGCCGCCAACTTATATTTCGCGGAAAGACCACAAAGATAAGATAAGAGAGATTAGGGCTCGTGGAGAGGCGTATAGGCAGTCATTTTTCCCTCGTTCTTTTTGGGAGTGGAACAGGGAGAGAAGATGCTAGTTGTGGTACGAGGTACCCTCCGCCACGCACGGTATGGTGGATTGCGGAGTATGTAGGTAGATGTAGATGTGCTACAAAAAGGCAAGCACTATTCCCGTAGGTATTGATCATCAAGCCCTGATATCTTCAGGATATGCAAAACGTGCAATTATAATGCCCTGCAAAAACCATTTGGAATCGCTAATTGACCAGTGATGATGAAAAGAATAGTCACCCATCCACTTACCTTCATAAATTCAGCGCAATAGAAATAAATAGGACCTGCATATCTAATACTCGTTTGTTGGACAGTGCGTACTAATTCGCAAAGGCAATGGGCTAAATTAAACATATATTAGGTTTCTGCTTATAGCGACCTGCTGTGTAGTGAGGATGTCTTCTCAACTTTGTAATCATCGGTTTTGTATGCAAAAATAATTAAACCGTTTGAGTTAGCATCTACACTCTTATTCTTACATAACATCGTAATAGTGAGCAATATTATGTAGCACAACGTTTAACGAACGGCAATCGGCAAAAACACCTGTCGACCTACTTGCATAAGCACCTGAAAATTAATAGCATGCAAACTAACGTCCCTCATTATCTGCGCCTTATGGGATTAGAGTTAACAAGCTTGAGTTCCGATACACCTTTAGTGGTTGCACGCCGTAAAGTCATGCTATCGTTTCCACAATATGACGCCTATGCAACGTGGCACGGTCCAATGATTTAATTCAAAGTATCATAGAGTAAATTTCGAAGGAAATCCAATACAAATAGTTTGATGAGCAATTATATTATCATTGAACGCAAGAAAATAAGAGTCCTTCAGGGATACTCATACCAACATATGTAAGTTTTAGGTTTACGTTAAGAAGAAAAACATTTGTTTCTCAAATTTAAGTTATTAAATTAGAGAATACTGTTTTATACCTCAGGAAAGAGTTATCTCTTTGATTTTCCAGTACAACGAAGTGAAAAAATAATGTAAGACGCTAGAATCAGCTTACATTCAGTTAAGTATTAGCAGTCTTTGGGCTCCGATTTTACGACACATAAGCGCATAGCCCGATTCTTACGCGCACACTGAATGTGACCTAGAAATTCCAATCTAACCTCGGGGCGCAATAACAAAGCTTCACAACGGCAAATTAATGGAAACGGTCTCGCCCGATTCCATATTCACCGTAGAATCTGCATACCAGCATGAACCTCCAGCAGACAAAAGCATACTTCTCTTCAAACACAGTTCCACAAAAAGAACACAGACTCGAATGTGAAGAGTACCAGAACACGAACTAGAACTGAATGGAGTGGAATGGCGGATTCTCTTTGAAACCAGCAGAACCATATGGCATGCCACGGTTCCCATTGTTCGAAAGCAAACTGACTCTCCAAAGACGTACAACTGCCTCAGTGTCCAAGCAAAGAGGTAGCAACAGTGGTTGTATTGATTAATCGAAACTGATTATAGCGGACTCGCGTATAGTATGGCAAAGATAAACATCTCGATTAGTTACAAAGAAAATATACTGGGAAGAAGTGAAAGTGGCAACGCACTCTGGTGGCGGTTATACTTGTGACAGAGAACTGCAACTCTACTCATTTATAGACGATCCAGAGGTTTGTTCATGTACGAAGTTACCTTGACTATGTACCACATCTTCTGGGTGTTTTACTTTTTTTTTTTTTGTCAAACAGCGTATGTATTATAGAGAATCTCGCCTGCATCATCGATCTGTCATGCAGTAGCTGTGCCACGTCATCGACATATGTTCCGCCAATAGTTCACTCCTCAACAATATTGGAAAGCATTTTGAATGAATCTACTTGTTTGTTATTAATTTGCCCTGTTCGTATACCCCCGAAAAAAATCATACTGGCATGTACCCTCCATACACCGTGTCGTGATATATAGTAAAGTGACCACCTGGGGGAAAAGCTACCAACTCATATGTAGTTCTCAGCTCTCTACTACAGGCAACTTGGTGGTGATGCCTGAAGTTCTCAATCTGCATGGGAATTGGCTCTAAGAAAATCGTAGTTAGGGAAGAAAGAACATGTGTTGGAGGAAACTGTTTGATATTCCATGTACCAAAGATGGAAAGATGATTTTATTTGTACAACAATATATTTTTGTTTATGATTTATACAGATATCAGGGGGTATGGGATGTATTCTGATATGTTCTCTTTGCAACTGTGGTTGATGACCACTTGGAAATTGTGGCATATTTTGATAGGGGACTACTGAATAGTCTTTCTGAGGGAGTCATTGCTACCAAATTTGTACGAGGGTCACTCCAAAAGAAATGCACACTACTTTTGTAAAAATACAGTTTTCATTCTGCATGTGTGAAAGTATTACAGCGTGTAGATACATCCTTCCCACTTGTTTCCAAACTTAGTTCAACCTGTTCCCGTGAGTGGCACCGTCACAGCATGTCTTCAAGATGGTTGCTACACTTGACGTTCGTCAGAAGCAACGTGCTGTCATAGAATTCCTGTGCTGTGAAAACGAGACAGTGGGAAACATCCACAAGAGATTGAAAAAGGTGTATGGAGATGCTGCTGTCGAGCGCAGTAAAGTTAGTCGGTGGGCAAGCAGGTTACGTGATGAAAGCGGGCATGGCAATACTGAAGATTGTCCTCGCAGCGGCAGGCCTCGTACTGCACACACTCCAGACAATGTGCAGAGAGTTAACGAATTGGTGATGCATATGTGAGACGACACTGAAGAAACTTCAAGCTCGACTGAACAGGATGTTTTGCTGTTGCACGCAATGCACGGCCACATGTCAGTCAAAAAAACCATGGAAGTGATCACAAAACTCGGATGGACAACACTGAAACACCCACCTTACAGTCCTGACCTTGCTCCATGTGACCATCATCTCTTTGGGAAACTGAAAGACTCTCTTCGTGGAACAAAGTTTGAAGATGATGACTCCCTTGTGGGCTGGCCAGTGTGGCCGAGAGGTTCTAGGCGCTTCAGTTTGGAACCGCGCGACCGCTAAGGTCGGAGGTTCGAATCCTGCCTCAGGCATGGATGTGTGTGGTGTCCTTAGGTTAGTTAGGTTTAAGTACTTCTAAGTTCTAGGGGACTGATGACCTCGGATGTTAAGTCCCATAGTTCTCAGAGCCATTTGAACCATTTGAACTCCCTTGTGCACGCTGCCAAAGAGTGGCTCCAACAGGTTGGTCCAGAATTTCACCGTGCAGGTATACAGGCTCTGGTTCCAAGATGGCATAAGGCAGTTGAGAGGGATGGAAATTATGTGAACAAATGATAACTTTGTCCCTAAAGGATGTATCTACACGCTGTGAAACTTTCAAACATGTAGAATAAAAGATGGATTTAAAAAAAAGTGGTGTGCATTTCTTTGGGAGTGACCCTTGTAGTTCCTTATACTGCTCATGTTATTGCGGAAATTGTTGACTAGTAGCCAGTTTATCTTCAACTTCAATCTAATACTTATTGCCGTTACACTGATCCTCTTCTCTGAGACACACGCTGAAAATATTTTTCCTTGGCACTTTTTGCCATCTTCTGTAATCTGCACATAAGTGACGCACTCACCTTTTTTAACGTTCTGGAAGCTCCCGCTGACACAATTTCCGTCGGCACTGAATCCTTTCTATTTCTCCTGACAACATGTATAACGACGTTAACAGAGGCAGTAGCGCCTCTGTCCGGCTGGCGAGGCGAGCGCATCGCTGCCGTTGCGCGCTTCGCTTACTCGGCCGTTGAGAGCTCGTGAAGAGGTTTTCTGTGCTGTGGGCGCCGCGGGGAGCAAATTGTCGTGCGTTGTTTTTACAACGCGTGCAAATTGTCGTGTTCCGCGCCTCGCAGCATGGGGAAGAAGGGTGCGCAGAGGAAACCTGCCGCTACGAAGGGTCCTTCGGTTGTGCAACTCACTGAGTCTGCCGACCGTGCAAGGAACTCCCGAGAAGACGAGTCGCGGCCTGTCCCCCCTTTGTACGTCAAGTGCAAAGGTGGGTGGACAGCGCTGTTCGACACCATGACGAATTGCGCTCGGAACGAGGTGGTCTACGAGTCTGTCGATACAGACCCGCCGATCTGCGTTCGAGCCGCAAACGTGGCCGACCACAGGGCGATCAAGGTCGCAGTGGCCGACCACATCGTCGACGCGCCGCCGGCGCGTGGGAAGGCACCTTCCGTAGGAAGGATGAAGACGACTAAGGCACTCCTCAGGGGGTTGCCTTGGTGCTGTGACGAGGCAGCGGTCCGGGAAGGGCTGCTGCGAGCCGGGTTTGGTAATGCAGCCGCAAGGTTGCACAACCGGACCAACAGGAAGAGGGCGCCGCTCTATGCCGTGACCGTGCAAACGGTCGACGGCGGGAGCGACATCTTCGACTTGCGGAAGTTGCTGGGCTTCCCGGTTACGACGGAGGCTCTCCCGACCGCCACGGATCCTCAGCCCCAGTGCTTCAGGTGCCAGGGCGAGGGCCATGTTGCGAAGTATTGCCGCAACGCGGCGCGGTGCGTCAAGTGCTCAGGTGAGCACGACAGCCGCGCCTGCGACCGCGGCAGCAACGCTCTGCCGACTTGTGTCCGGTGTGGCGGCCCGCACGTCGCCAGTTGGCGCGGTTGTGCGGCTTTCTCTAGCCGCAACCGTGCCGGGGGCGGCGAAGCGGCCGCGGCCGCACCGACGCAGCAGCAGAAGAGAAGACGACGTCGGAAACGGCGTAGTTCGGAGAACAGCCCGGTGCAGCTGAGGGACGGCGCAGCAGCAGATCCACCTGCCAGGGGCGGGGACGGCCGCTCGGAAACGGGCAGCCAGGACGCAGCTCGCCCTCCCGCGAAGAGATGTGACCTCGAACTCGGCATCGCCGTGAAAGAGGCCACAGCAGCCCTCAAAGCCGTCATAGCGGCGGAGAGGGCTGCCTTCGCAGCCGCCGTGGCTGCAGAGAAGGAAGATGCCTTGAGGCAACTGCGAGCAGTCTTCGCCCAAGGCCTCAGTGCAGTCGTACCTGCGAACACTCCTGCGACCTCGCAGAAGGACGTTCGCGCGCCTATCCCAGCTTTTGTTCCAGCAGCACCGCAGGTGAGAGGCGCAAAGAAGACAACCGCCGCCCCAGCGGAACCGGTGACGACGCCGACGACCGCGGGGACGACCCTCATCGCGACAGCGAGAGCGAACGGCCTGCATTTCTCCGACGCTGAAGCGGCGCAGCTCACTGAACAAGCGGAGCTACTCGAAGCTGCTGTGCAGAAGTCCTTCGCCGTGCAGTAGAGGAGGACGCTGAACGGTAGTCAATCGCCGCCGTTCTGCACCAGCCTGATGAAGCTGCACCAAGTCACTGACGACAAGGTGCAGCAGAGGTCCTAACAGCAACGCACGCGTAGCCGCGCCGACTTTTATGTTACAGGGAGGAAGCCACTGCGGCCGGCCCAGGAGACTACAAGCGAGCCCAGCCGCAGCACCGGACTGACCCCGCTAACGACCACGCAGCACATAGGTAACGATGCACGATACCTCACGCTAACCTTCCCTCTCCTTGCATGCTCTGTCGCAGCTAGCAAGCCGCTACTGCCCTTACTACCCGTCCTACTGTCGCAGAGGTTTTTTTCCCTTGGCGCTGGCCTTGGCACATTTTTTCCTCTGCTCTTAAAACCGCTACCCTTCGATCGTTTTCGACCACTTCTATCTCCTGATGGACCATGTTAATGAGTAGTCTTACCCAGACGCATGGCTAACATCACAGCCTGCATCCTGTGACGCCTGATTCAAAACTAACATGCATACGGAGGTGACAGTAGAACTTTTGTGTTGGTCACCACGTTGGTGCGGGCGTGGAGGGGCCCCATCCTTTGTTTGTTGTTTGCCTCTGTGCGATGCGATTTTGCACAATCACACTTCGCGCATTGGTGTTCCGAGCTAGCAACACCAGGACCAGGATATTTTCAGTTGCCGTTGGGACACTGTTGTGTACATAGTTCCGCGTAGTCAGCGCGTACGCAACTTTCCCACCAGATCGCGCCCCGCTAAGCACAACAGCGCAGGCGCAGCGCTCGTCCGTCTCCACACTACGAGATGGCACTGCCATAGAGACGGACCAAATTCTGCTTCCGTCGATCCGCGTATTAGTATGTAACGCAGCCAATGAGATTGCTGCTAACTTAGAACCTTTTCTCCTCGCGGATCACACTCGCGCAGTGATACATGAACGCGCGAGGTATTATAACGAGTGTACAGACCTCCTATTAGCCAGTTTGCATTTGTCTGCACCAGTCTGTACCAGTCTGCATTAGTCTGTACCAGTCTGTACGAGTTCTACATCTGTCTGTACCAGTCTATAGTCAAGTTTCAGTCTGGGCCTAGTAAGATTCCTGTGCATAGCCATGAAGATAAAAATGTATAGACACTTTTGTCAAGTATCAGAGATATATGTGAGAATAAGATTAACGTACCAATACCAAAGGAACTTCAGATTGTCAATTGTAAATAGCATCCAGAACCAAGTTAAGTAATTTTTATGCTTGTTATTATTTTAATAAATGTGTGTGAAAATTAATCAAGTTTTGTTTAAAGTCGGTCACCGTCAATCTGCTACTCTAAGCGTGCAAGTGGCATTTCTCTCGTCTGACCTAACGGCAGAAGATAAACACGCCACGATAAGACCACGAGACATATTGCTGACACTCGCCTACTTCGTTAGAGCGACAGATCAAATAATCTGATGCTGTGTGTACTGAAGGTCTTACAGTACGCACACCACAGACACCAGTTGCTTCTGTGGGTGGTACCTGAGTGCGTTACGGTGATACTGAAATTTGGTTGAGGTAGTAATTCGGGCCTGTTTTTCCTGATTTGGGCGAGGCCGAGTTTTTTGGAAATGCAAAATCAACTTTTTTCAAACGGTATAGACCATAGCATCCTTTCTCTAGAGGGAGACGGAGGAAAGTTTATGTAAGTTGTAAAGATCCTCTCACACTTAACTGCGGCAAACATTAAATTATTTCTGGTCTGTGGCTGACGCAGCATTCAGATTGCAGATTTAAATGTTTCAGCTTGGGTTTCAGAGAAACCCTTAATGATCAAGAACACAAATATAAGTGTATTTATTACTAGTTTCGGCTTATCTACAAGCCACCTTCAGGTCATAACAAAATACAATGATTAGTGCACACCTGCCGAGCAGTGGGTCGCATAGTCATAGTTTGTGTGAGCAGGCTCGTTTCTTATGCAGTCCAATGGAACAATGTTTTAAGTTATCCCAGCGTAAAAGATCGTCGTATTTAACAAGCATTGGCAGAGTCGGACAGTTTACATAAGTGGACACTGAGATCATGCTTGACACATTATTCTACAGTAACGTCAGACGCAATACAGAATTTACTCCTTTCTCCCTGACATCTGGAACCGGTTGAAAATGCGCCAAGCAGACCCCAGTCAAGGCCTGGTACACTTATTAACCAGATACGTCTCCTACCCAGCGCACCTTCATCGAGTGCAACTAAACCAGGAAAGAAGAGCATTCTTGTGAGGAACCGGGAATCCCTGAACTTAGCACATGTTTCTACATTGCACACTACACACACGGATCAGACAAACAAACTTCAAAAATGGCATCTACGAATCCACAAGAGATCCAGAGAAATGGCAAGGCCTGAAAAGAGCCGCCGACACTACATCACGTACAATACACGCCAAATAGAAAGAAACAATACTGTACAGACGAACCAGACTGGAAAACATCAGAGATGAATATAACTGAAGGGAAGTATCCGACACCCTCACCTTTGAAATGGCTCTGGTGGTTGGATCTTACACATTCTATCTCATCTTCTTTCTTTTTGTCCTTTCTAATCAATTTAAGGTTAAATTCCTCCAACTTCTCAATCTGACGTAATTTTTAATTTTTTATTGATCGTATGTGTACCAGGTGTAGAAGTATGAAAACGGAATTTCCCTGTAGATGGTGCTAGCCGTTAGTGTAGGGCCTGTGAGACCGCGTCTGCAGCGCCATCTGCTTCCTGTAACGGGTGACGGCGAGTGTCAACACACAGTAGCCCAAGTTCCATACATCGGTTTCTGTGTCAAACCCGTAAACATGTCGAGTTTTGTGCCTACGAACTACGTTATCATTTGAAGAAAACTGGTATTGAATCGCATCGAATGCTTGTCGAAGCTTTCGGCGAACATGCTTCTGGGAAAACACAGTGTTTCAGGTGGTTCAAAAAATTCAGAACTGGTGATTTTGACGTGAGAAACGACGATCGCAGGGAACCACTGAAAGAGTTCGAAGACAGCGAACTGCAGGCCTTAGTAAATTGGGTGAAGATGATTTTCAGACTCAACAGGAACTCGCGGAACAATTGAATGTGACACAGAAAGCCGTTTCTCCTCGGTTGAAAGCTATGGAAAAGGTACTGAAAAGTGGGAGAATGGGTTCCGCATGAACTGAATGAAAGACAGAAAACAAATCGAAAGACCACTTGGGAAATGCTGCTCGGCATATAAAAAGGCAAGTCGTTTCTCCATAGAATAATGACAGGTGTTAAAAATGGATATATTCTTAGAATCGTAAGCGTCGTAAATCATGGGTAAATCATGGCAAACCATCAACATCCACTGCAAGACCAAATCTCTTTGGAAAGAAGAGAATGCTCTGTGTGTGGTGGAATCAGAAGGGCATCATATATTATGAACTGCTAAAAACTGGTGAAACCGTTAACGCTGATTTCTACCAACAGAAAATGATAGACTTAAATCGAGCATTATGTGGAGAACAATCGGAGTACAGATAAAGGCAACACAAAGTCATATTGCTCTATGATAAAGCCCCATCACACACAGCAAAACGGGTCAGGGAAACGATCGGGGCGTTCAGTTGGGAAATACATGCGGCTTATTCTCCAAACTTGGCATCTATTTGCATCACTGGGACACGCTCTTGCTGAGTAACGCTTCAATTCGTATGAAAATGTACAAAAATGGCTCGCTGACTGGTTCGCTTCCAAAGAACGTTCTCTCTCTCTCTCTCTTTCTTTTTTTTTTTTTTTTTTTTTTGCGAAGCATTCGTAGCCTGCCGGAGATATGAGAGAAATGATGTATAAACAGAAATGGAGATTATTTTGAGTAAAATATTGTTTATCAGTTTCAAACAACAGACATGTAATTATTGCAACCACATTCCGGTTTCATACTTTTACATATGGTATGTAGGATACAATAATAATGCCTTTCATTCAACATTTTAAAAAAATGTGACGCAAAAAAGCGATCCAACTAGCTAGGCGATGAACTGCGGATAAAGATAAATGTAAATAAACGGTGGCAGGGTGAGGGGGGTTCTTTCGGTCCTCGAGAGTGACCAGTACGAGGTACGCCATGGCAGATAGCCGGCTTCACCCACCGCAAAGTATTGTCGCTCATAGGAAATCTCTCCTGTGACTGACGCTCTGACTCAACAATAAAATTACATCCTGCAGCGGAATGGCACATTTTGTCATGTCATGTTCCCTGTAGGCCTCTTTGGCTGATCGTTCATTTTCCCAGATTCCGAGATGGCCTGGTACCAACCACAATGATACTTGTTTCCCTCACTGCTTGGGCCACATGTTCATCTCCCCAAAATCCCGCGTGGTCCGGTACTCAGCAGAATGATTCATTCTCCTCTTGCTGCTGATTAAGCAGCAGTTTGTCCTGTATTGCTCGTATCATTTTCTCTGCCGAATGCATCTATTAAAATGCTTGTGTGCGCTAAGGCAATGAGAGAAGGAAATGAACTTTCTGCACTGAAGACTTGTCGTTTACTCCAGAGGTCTGCGGTAAGTACAGTGTATTTGCTGGGAAGGCGAATAAAGAAGAGACAGTCGGGGAACGTGCTGAACATCCGAGAGAGTCCACTCGCTTTGAAAGTATTTGAAACTGTGCTGCTTGTCTAAAATGTTACAAGACAGAGATTTAAACGTGCAGACTTCCTTAAAATTTTGCAGATGCCACAGTACGTGCCTTGACGGAGATCTGCTCCAACCTTCGTGTAAAACTTTCAAATCAGCCATACTCCTCTCTAACAGACATCCTTCGCCGGAATCCCACAGGTCGCCGTTGCTCGCTGTCGATCAGTAAAAAGCATTTCCATTGCTGGGCTAGCAGCGGTGCGGTGTGTAGGAGTCGGTGGCGAGGATATTGTTTTACGGGACTGTCGCATGATGAGGCGACGCGAATCACCAGAGGCTCGGTATGGGGTCAGTTGTGACAGCCCCGTTGGCTGCCCTAATTTCTTCATGATGCACCAGGTCCAATATTTTTAAACAGGAGGGGCGTACACATCCATACACTGAGCATCCATATTCAAGATGAGGTCGCACAAAGAATGTGTAAAACTGGAACAGACAGGCTCGCGCTTCTTACCATGAAATATGACGAACAAATTTTAAAATACTGAGTGCTTTTAGTGACCGTGCGTTCAGTTCCCAAAGGCATGGCAACCAGAGCCAGATCTGAGGCCGAAAAACACCGCTGTTTCTTTAAAAGTTTGAACAGTGTCCCTGATCCTTAACGCAATAGAGTTAAAAACAATTTGTGAATGGTTAAAAACAGATTATGAATGGTTAATAAGTCCTACACAGACGTCTAGATGAGTTATTTAAACTCTTTGCTCCAAACCTCTAATAGCTGCTGCCTACACGGTGTTGCTTGGCCGGAGGAACAACAGAAGTCGTCGATGTGCTGATAACCTCGCCGTCGAGAACCCGTAAACCAGAAACGTACACACAGGTCGCCTACAAACAAAGAACACTGGACAGAACTTTCTGGTGTTAATGTCATACCATTAATAGCTACGACAGTGATAGCCACATTTAAAACTCCACATTGAAGGGGACAGTTTTCACTCTCAAAACGGTCAGAGAAGACGTTACCGACTCGATATTTAAAATAGCGTGGAGAGATTGAACGGTTTATGGTTAGCAAAGAGTTGAAAGAAAATTGATAGTCGCAGGTTTAACAGGTTAACGTAAAACTGAGGGAAAACCGGTAATCTTGTAATGGAATAACTTGGTCCTGATCACGTGGTTCGCAAAACTAACGCACCTTCGATCGCAGTCTACACATAACTTGCAATAAACGCCTCAGTTTCTCACAATTAACAAAGTAAAATAACTCGAAGCTGACTCAAATAACTACAAATTTCGATACCATATGAGAGAGTATTGTTATCCATAAAAGTTGCACAGAGACTGGCCTCAGTTAATCACTATCTGATAAGACAAAGTACTTGAGGCTCACTAGCCATCACGTGGCATGCAAAATCTCGACTTTACCAAGAGCTCTCCCTTTCAAGGAGTTAAAAATGGGCGAGTATGATTTATTTGCTTCGTTCTGTGAGGTGTCATAATATCCTATAATACACCAGTTGAAGCGTAAAGAGGCACAGTTATCACAGAGTTTCGCTCCAATATGCAAAAGAGACAGTTGTTTTCTTCATCGTAAGTGGAAGTCTCAACTGGCCCTCTCAGTGGTCGCAATGCTGTATCCTATCAGTGGCGGTAACTCCGGCGAAATATTCCGCTATTGTCTGGGCAACGTCTTGTGGGTTGGTCTGGTAACTCCAGTTCCACATTATATCTGCCACTGGGCACGTCCCGCCCTTCCCACACATCGTCCTGATGCTTTTCACACAACTATACTGTTGATGGAGTCCTCTTGCTGTCTCTCGTGATTTCAGCCTCACTACCTGAAGGGCTGCGATTCTCTTTCCCATAACTTGAACCTACACAGAGATGTCCGCCTGCCCATTCGTTACTCCACCAAGGTAAAGACTGCCTTTTTAGTAACTCTGAGGACTGTGGGAGCGTCTTGGAGAGCTTTGGTAAAATGATGCACTAATTCCTGGACACCATTA